>NC_092645.1:6780218-6852718 GCF_039555335.1 Amphiura filiformis
ATCAAAATGATTGGTACCGGGCTATGTGATATTTTCAAAAATATATCAAAAATATAAAATTGCTAATTAATATAGTTTTTTTACAATAAATAGAAAGGATCATATGTTAACTTATCGATTTAATAATATGAAGATGATAGGTTGATGCATCTGGGAGTTATTGTCATTAAAACGAAGATCGACGTAATCATGGTTTTACTTACACAACACAAAATGAATAGGTTCACGGCTTGAACAATTTATTGCATTCATGCTCTTCAATATCTTAGTCTACATAACATAAAATTGCTTTACACATGCTTTAGAAAGACAGTTCCTGAAGTCCCTGCCTTACGACTCTGGCAGTGTGAGGTGAAGCTCTATCTTGAATGAACTTAACACCTGGGATGGATCCATTCTGTAACTGCCCATATCAAATTTTGAAATATTTCAAATTATAGCAAGTTTGCATGGGATACTCCTTGCTCTTGGAAACTGACTTCTAAATCTTCTCTGCACTCCTCCATAGCTTCGTGTCAACCAGTGATTCTTTACTATGAAAGCATGCTGAAGTGTGGAATACTGTGGAGCCATTCCAATAACTTTTACCAGGTCTAACCTACCCTACACTGTCTACAGCCATTCTGCCACACCATCTACTTAGCAACCTCAATACTACAATTTAAATTACCGCCCTGGAAGCCGTTGATACACAAACTTCTTTTACCCCACCTAAATTATTCAAGTCAATAATATTATTCTCAACCAATGATTAGAACATTTATATAATATTATGAATGAAGAAATAGGTAAGGGAAAAAGCATTTCCATGATTTTCAACATATCATTCAACATATCATTCACACAAGGTATCTGTATGTGAATTGAAGGTAGCTTTGAAAATGGTGCGCTATTGATCCAGCGTTGCGATGAAAAGTGTAAAAACATACTTTCCTTTAGAATCAAGTCACTTCTGACAAGAATGTGCTATCTTTATGATTTGAAATTCTTAGAGAAGATAAAACTATTATAATTACAAATATTTAAACAATTAACCCCAAACTGGTACACAAAATAGTAAAACAATTCGGCAAAAAAATGAAAAGTCGTCGGTACCAATCATTTTGATACACCCTGTATTATATCCAACACAAGGAAGAACTGTAAAAGGTTAGTAACAAACATACGAACCAACAAACGAATCCATTTGTGGCTTAGTTAATTGCCAAAATGTAGAAGTTATACAATATAGGCTAACCAATTAACCACCATAACCAGACTTTTAATTTGAGATTCTTCTAAGTGCAGAATTAAGTGACAAAATAAATTACTAATCGCATCTTCGCAAAAACATGGGCAACATCACCTAAAGATTAATCAAACAAAACCAATTTCCAAGCCCTTCACATTAAGGAATGAGAAAGAAGCGAATTATATTCTTTCGGTGGGAGTACATGAATGATGGAATGAGCTGTTCTTCGCCAAATTGGCAATATATTAAGACAGAAGAATAACTTGTTTCTTTATTATTTTATGTTGAAGAAATACAGAGGTAACTAAAGGTAATGAGCAACTATGGATTTGCGGTTGTTTTTAGTATTAATACTGCATATGTTTTCAGGTAAGTGTTTTGTCGTTGCAAATACTCTTCCTGTTAGGTATCAATATGTGTCTCAATTACCTGGTACCCCACAATCCGATTCAACAACAAGTTCAACAACCATGTTTTCCTGACCCCGAGCTGTTTTAAGGTCACGATGGAAAACATTAAATGCACATAAAAGAAGTACAACACCCAGCAACCGTAAGTCGTGTTTCCACTGAGGAAAAATCCAGGTGTCAAATCGCATCAAACATCTCTGGAGGAGTTTGACGGTTACCGGGTCACACCGACATCGCCTGGTTAATAATTATATTGCACAGCAGAGACACTAAAATGAATACACGTGATCGATACACGTGAATGTGCTATGCACGATTTGATATTCAGACGATAAATCTTTGGATACCGGGGTAGAAATGATGAACATCTCCCGTAATGTTTTTATTCTAAAGAAGCCATATTTTTTCCTTGCACTTGAACATATGCGTTGAAAGGATATGATAGTCGTTAGCTTGCGTATTGAGCTCAAAAACTGACAAAAATTCTGATTTTATATGTGCCGAACTATAGCGCAGCGTAGGCTAGCTGCACTCACTCGTGGAGGCAGTCTAAAAGCAGATGACCTCATGGCGTATACATGCTCACTCACACGCAGAGAGGTCAATTACCAGGTTATTGTCAGTAGTCTTAGTCGAATGTCCCTCGGCTCATTATGCGTTTCAAAACTATTAAACAGGTCGGAAGAAAATGGCCATGCGTGGCTGTGGATTCAACCTACCATGGCGATTTCTGCCATGAAGATATCGGGGCGATGACACTGTGAATCATTCCGAACCGATCTGCTTCCATTGGAACATAAGCGGAAGCATTCTAAAACTTATCCGCATCACCTTCCCAACCTTCTTCTAGTCGAAACACGCAAAATTTTTATCCCTCTTCAAAATCTATTGCTCGCGATTGCTTGGTACTCTGGTTCCAGGGTTATTGGTACTTTTAATCGAGAATTTATTTCAAGCTATAAGGAAATGATGTTTTGTAAAATTTATACTGAAAGGTACCAAAAGCTTAAGTTTCATTGAGATTCATTACAATGGAACAATAAACAATGCCATAATTTGATGTTTTTGAGGCCCAGCATTGTTTCATGAAAAAAGTGAAATGTTTTATCATCTGTGCAAGGATCTTGTGTGCGTTCTCACAGATTTTTTGTCCTGGGTGCCAAATGTTGGGCGTTGAAAGTGAAGGAAATCCAAGAAGCTGTCCCTTGATAGTGCATTTTGCTGTTGTGTCAGTTGGACAACTGCTTTTTTACTGACATGTTTTTTGAGTAGAGTATTAAGGTAATCCTGTGTGTAATTTTGGTTCATTTTGATTGACAGTATTTTAAGATATGACCTGGTGATTCACAAGTTGTAAAAATTATAAGTTTCTTTTTGAGCTCAGTTTACTTTTTATGATCAATAATCCCAGATGTACAGTTTTGTATGGTTTGATCAACATTTGACCAAAAATAAAATCTAATCAATTGGAAATTTGACCCTTGTGTGACCCTGTATAACTCCCTTTGGAGCAAGATCCATAAAGTTGTTCTGGTATTTCAATATTTTCAGCAGAGTTATAACGTAGTTCCCAGCCTTAATCACAAAAATTACACGACATATGAAAACTATACATTTTGCAACTGGACTACAACATTTAAATGCGAAAGTTTCTCATATTATTTGTTTTCCAGATATTTTTATTTCAAAAACCAATGCTAACAGGTGTTACATCGGGCAAGCCATTGATCCTGCCACCAACGTTGTCAAGTGGGGCATATCCTTTCCCAATTCTGTCTGTGAATGTACGGACATCATCCAAGGAGGAGGTGTGGCTGTGATAGATTCTAGGAAAGTTCGTAACTACTTCTGGTTTGATGATGGCATAGCATTTTTGTCAGCGGATCCTGACAGGGAACACATTTGGCGCCAAGATTGCGGTAATTTGAAACCTTCTCCGATAACTTAACCCTAACCCAACTAGGTCGCCAAAAAAAGACGGGTAGGGTTAGTGTTAATATGCATGTTTTTCCTAGATTTAGGCCTCCTTAACTCGAACCCAACTAGGTCTCACTAAAGCTCACTATTAAGGGTAGACGAGGTATTGTTGATCGAAGCAACCAAAAAAAATCGATTTTCATTATCTAAATCAATATATTATTGAAAAATAACACTTTGATCTTTTGCAAAAGTTCATTCTACAAATCATATACTTTGAAAACTTGCTTAACTTATTGCTGCTAATGAGTTATCTACGTTTTACAAAAGTGTTGTTGTTTCAGCCCTTTTTACAACATAACTCAAGAACCACAGGCCCTACAAAAGTATATCTGTGATATTTCGATTCTTCTACAAGCTCGCTATGAATTGAGCAATGCAATTTTTGCCAAAGGTCACTACCATTCGGAAGATGCTGTGAACTACCAAATCAGTTTAAAGTTGTTGCTAACCTTAAAACCACTCTGCGTGCATGCATTCCACGTGACTTGATGACGCGATCAGCCTAAGTCACATATACCCAGGGAATTGCTACCAGGGGCAGCCAAACTTCGGTAGCTACATGTCGGTCATCGTATGCGTGGCATGCGAGGGGTACCAAGTGGCTTCTTTCTTCATCTTCTCTCCTTTTCGTTTCTTCTTTCCCTTCCGATAGCCAAAAAAACACGGGTAGGGTTAGGGTTACTCTTTATAATTTTATTACTCGATCCAAGTTGTGTTTTAATTATTGAATGTAATTATGATAATGATGATAATAAGATGAAAGATGATGACAAGAACTCAAATTAAAACCCGTTTCACCAGCTGGGATCAGGTAATTATTACTGATCGTAATTATTGAACTATAAACACAAGCGTTCGTAGCCAAAAATAGACCCTATTCAATAAACCAATCAGAACGGTATAATAATTATATTGGCAGCCATGTTGGGAACAGGTTTATAGATCGATTCTACAAACATTCACACATACTACCCACTCAAAACGCTACTGACTACCCTCTATTGGTATGCATAGTCGTGCTGGAAGTCAATCGATACATATTGAAATCAACACAATTCTGATATACGCCTTTTTGCTTTGAAATTTATTTTCTCAGTCAAATAAAAACAATAATTATAATTTTTTCAGTAGTGTCAGATAACACCTTTTTAAAAATATCCCGGTGTTAATATTTCACCAGCTGGTGAAACGGGTTTTAATATTTATTAATCCAAAAAAATTATTATTATTATAAATCCAAAATTTATTATAAATCCAAAATTTATTAAAATTTATTTATTAATATTAGCAATGATAGTGTCCTTTAGTGTAAAAGTTTTGAATTTTACAGACCTGAACTTGGCCCGTGAGTTGTTTTTTTTTTTGGGGGGGGGGGGGTAGGGGTGAGGGGGCTATTTAGGGTTCCAAACTAATATAGTTACCCAAAGAAAGATTTTCCCAAAAAGCGCATCATACCGGCCTAAATGCTATAGTTTGTCAGAATTTATATTGTTGTATGCAGAATCATCAATCCATGGGCATATTCATGTGTTGATTTTGAAAAATTTGTAGTTCGAAGTGAAAATGGTGCAATCAAAACGGGTATTCAGACAAAACTATACTTTAATCAGCTCGTAATCGACGGAAATTATTGACGAAAAGTAGACCGACGTTAAGAATGGTATAGTTGACCTGTATGTTCTTCTATATCGTGCGTGTTAAAGAATTTTAGACAAAGTATAGGACTTCAATTAATAATGCTTCTGGCGAGATGTCACGATAAAATGTTTTTATATTAATCCGCGATGTTATAAGGCCCGCCGATAACGAGCTGATCAAACTATATGATATATAGCCCCATATGTGCTTTTTTATAATTGAGGTCTTTTTGAGATTGATGCGTACCTTCAATACGTCGGCTTTCCCTCCCAGCTACATACACTCTAAGTACATATCATTAAGGAGGATTTCGTGATCCTAACATCCTCTTTTTATGACATTTTCAAGTAGATATCCACGAAAAAATATATTGTGTTTTTAATTTTAGTGTTTTTATTGCAATCTTCTGTTTTCTGGAAATTTCTAATTGCTAAAACAAGTTGGACTTTCGTTTGTTAGGTGTTTGTTATCAATTTGCGTATTTACTTTTTTTCTGCAAATATCCAGACACAGAAGCGCCAACGATTGTTTCGTGTCCTGCAGATCAAGAATTGGAGACAAACCCAGGCAAAGCCACCGCCATGGTTGTATACCAGACTCCTACTGCTACTGATAACTCTGGTGAAGTGAGCGTAGTATGCGATCAACCATCTGGATCTGAGTTTAATGTAGGACAAACACATGTTACATGTGTAGCACGAGATAGCAGTGGCAATAGCGCTACGTGCGCCTTTCAAGTAAAAATTGAAGGCAAGTCTAGTCCAATTAATTTACAGTATCTTTTACCAAATCCAGTCATAAAGAACGTGTTTTTAAGAAGAACGTGTGTACTTTTTCCAGTCACATCACATTTCACCGAATCATTAATTTATTGATCACATTATTTTCTACACAAGTACTACATCATACTGCATGCAGCTAACAAAATTTCTCTCACATCCATTGCAATTTGATTGAAGACCGAATTAAAAAGATTAGTTTGCGTATGACGTCCTGTCAACCAGACCAAATTTGCCGTTCTGCGAAGATCACTAACCTATCACGCCGCGCCTTTTTCCGGTCTTCAATATAATTCGCAATCGAGTGACGATGTAACATTATAAATTATCATAGCCATATATGAATACAATTATTGAATAAATTACCCCGCATTACAACGTTCACGCGGTACCTATGTATTGAACGATAAATGTGAAAGAAATGTTGATCACTCTGTAAGATTGGTATCTTTGAATAAAGCGGCATTGTATTCAATATATGATTGTAGACATGCACAGGTGATGAGTGCAACCTGCTTGTAGTGCAGGGCGATATATTCAAAAATTGTATTCATTTATTCTTATGGTAGTTAATCCGATTACTACATAACTTCGACAGCGAATTGCTTTCAAAATGCATGAAAGTTTCATGAAGAATTGGATGCATATATGTTTTTTAAAAAATCCGTCTAATATCGTAAGATGACCTTTTTTGACCACTAGTGACCTTGAATTGACATCCATCATATCAGCATCACTAATTTGTCACGGGTATCAATTTTCATTCAAATTAAGTTAGTTTTAGAATGTTACTCCATTTGACCCTAAGTCGCACCACATTTAATTTTTTTACACAAGTGCAACATACTGAAGGTAACCATGGTAACAATGATATCCTCATGTTCATTTCAATTTCACTTCCTTGAATTATGTTCAACGTTATAAATACTAAAACAAGTTGAACTTTCGTTCGTTAAAGGCACACATAAAAATAACAGAGGTGAACATAGGAGTATAAACTGACCAGTAGATACCAGTTGTAGTCCTAATAATTCATGGCGTATTGGATGACCTGGGGGAAAGTTAGCCCATATTTGCAAGACTATCCTTGCCTTCAAGGTGAAAGAAACCTACTCATGTTACCCTCAGGCCATGGTCTGGTCTGCACTCAGATCTTACCCAGGGAAAGATGATATTCCAATATATGCCTTTAAGTTTTATTATTAATTTACCCTTCCCTCGATATTGCATTGTGTATTGTGTATTTAAGTTTACGTGTTTAATTGCAATCTTGTTTTTTCTGCAAATATCCAGACACAGAAGCGCCAATGATTGTTTCGTGCCCTGCAGATCGACAATCGGAGACAAACCCAGGCAAAGCCACCGCCATGGTTGTATATCAGACTCCTAATGCTACTGATAACTCTGGTGAAGTGAGAGTAGTATGTGATCAACCATCTGGATCTGCGTTTCCTGTAGGACAAACAAATGTCACTTGCGAAACACGAGATAGCAGTGGGAATAGCGCGACGTGCTCCTTTCAAGTCAAAATTGAAGGCAAGTCCAAATTTAATGGGCCGTATGGCACATTAACAATCTTGTTTTCAGTGACCAGTTTGGTATGGTTAACATAGTTTTTAGTGATCCGTTTGGTCGCGGTAATCCATGATTATCATAAAGCGCCAACCGTTATCTATAAACAGCAAATAAGTTATGAAAGCCATGTTTAAATTTCTGGACACGTTATTCAGTGGCCGGTCTTTCACAGGTCACTGTGTACAGTGAATGTTTCCTTACTAAAATAGAATGTGATCTGAAAAGAACTTACGCCAGGATCAGCTGACGTATCCTCTGGACTGTGTGTCGCACAATCCGATACCCTCGTTTTCTTTAGATTTCGTACTCCCAAGATAAAATTCGATTTAGATACGGTGGGTGGCTAATCCTGACCGTACCAACAGTAGTGAGCCATTTCTGTACCTTAACAGAAGTAGCCCGTACCTAGCCTTGTGTCATTGTGTCTTGCTGTTGATCATTTTTGGTTCTACTGCCGCCACACATACATCCGTTATGTTGCCCGCTGATGACTATTTTATACCCTTAACTGGAGGTAAAATATCTTTTAGCAGAAGCTGCATAATGGATATCCAGTGGCCGGTGGTATTTCTTCTCGTACGCCCTTTGCCGTTAGAAAATAATTTCTCCTCTGCCAAGGCAATGTACAATACCGAACTGACTTACTCCAAGGATATAAAGATAGCTAAAGATACAGGGTTTAGCATTTAGTTAAGTTGCTATCCATACTAGATCATATGGGGATACACATGAGACGTCGCCACTGAGGAGATCTGTGTGGGTGTGTGTGTGGGGGGGGGGCGCTCAACACAAATGACCATACGGGTATGTTCCCCCGGAAAGACCCCTCTTTTTGGATTTCGCATCTCCAAAACACCCCCTATATTTGACAAAAATAGAGCTCCGAAAGACTCTTGATTTTGATGATTTTAGCTCTTAAAGACCCACAAATTTTTCATTCCTCATATTCCTGGGGTTTTTTTTCAGGTGATTTTCAACCAAAAATCCAAGAAAGACCATTGATTTTTACTGTTCGCAGCCCCAAAAGACCCCCTTTTACCGGTACGCCGTCAGCTCCTAAAGACCCACCACCTCAAAATTCCGGGGGAACATACCCACCAAATTTTTTTTAATGTGCCCCCCCGGGTCTGTGTGTATGCACCCCCGGCATCGACGAAGTCTTGATTTTCACAAGTCTCAGGTGTCTCTACCCTACAAAATAATGAAGACAATGAGATAGCTTCGTAAAATTGTTAGATTTCAAGAAAGGTGTGACTAATTCCTCAACCATATCAAGTAAAGTATAGTTATGTTTGGTTTGGGCGTTACGTTTCTGACGATACAGTTCTTTAATGAACATATGTATTAATTTTTGCTGAAAATTGAACGTCTTCCTTGACTTGTAATGCTTGAAAAACAGCTTCTTTGACCCAAAATTACCATTGTTTTGGGGAGGACAGTTTTTATGGTCTACTGAGCTCAGCAATGCTTTGCTGTCTTCGATAGCGAATTGTATCGGAGAGGTACCTGGCTTTTATCAAAGCCCAAACCCATTAAAGCCTGTAGCAAACTCTTTTAGGCTCCGCTCAATTGACAACTCTGCTCCGATACAACGCATTGACCAAAATATCGATCGAATCAATTTTACGACCATGCTTGAATTAACAACCCCTTGAAACCTAATTACACCACTTTATGTAAACATAAACTTACACACATTATTTACTTTCTATTGACCGCAGACACGACCCGAGATATGCTTATTTAATGACCACTTGAGTAGTTGATGAGTGGGTCGTTATGTACTTACTGAACACAAAGGAAATTGATTTTGGTTTTACCATCGACCGTGTTTATAATCCTGCTGCTCTGCTGAACGCTCCGATAGATATCAGCAAACTCGTATACTGTTCGCTTGTTCCTATCGAACGCTCTAGCGTACATGAACCATTATCGAAGACAGCAAAGCATTGCTGAGCTAAGTAGACCATAAAAACTGTCCTCCCTTGGTCAATATGAGGATAATGGACATAGCCTATGCATTGCATTTTGAGATATTTCTAGCCCAAGAGGTACCGAAATACGCAATTTTAGGTCCATGGTGGACTCATGTATTATAGATGGTGCTCTATAATAGTTGGTGAATACTGGATTGTCATGAAACGTGGATATTGCCCGGGGATATTGTCAGGGGATGTGCAAAGTATCTTTTTATTTCTAAAAACCATATTTAACTAAACAAGAATGAAATTAAAGCCATATTATAACATTTTCATACAAAATAGATTAGCATTTCTTTGCCATAAAACGTTAACTCTTACTCTTAAGGCAAAGCAAAGAAAATGGGAATTTACTACCAGCGCCAATGTCGCCAATACGTATCACTCCTTCGGTCGTGTTTTCACACTGTTTTGGTACGATCCTTTGCTGTGTTGATCACCGTCTCGCACGCAATGTTCATGCTGTGTTATACACATTATGTATACGTTCAACTAATAATTCCATCGTAAAAATAAAATGACGGCTCCTGCGTTTTATTCAAAATCTCAGATTTGGACAAAATTAACTACAGCACAGAGAGTCTTGAATTTTTTGCAGGGTATGTTGGTTTAATCAAGTACAATATAATTGTGTAAAAATCAGCAAATGTTATATGGCTTTACGAGATGGAATTTTTGTTTGCCGGCTAAAAGTTTATGACACAATGGCAGATACTAGTATAAATGAATCATATCTTCCGATATGTAATTCACAGAGAAATATTGTTCAACGGGATGGGATATCATTGGATATCCTGATATTGATGTTGGCAGCTATATTATGGTATCACCTGATATGTACATCCTATGTAACGGTGTCGTCACTGAATGGCGGTTATATGCGAAAGCGGCTGGCATTCTCAAAGGTATTATACATTACATTGTAGATTAGTCTTAGACCCTTTATTTTGAGAAGTAATTCATTGGTAGAGCACCAGCGCAGTCACCTTCGGAGCCTTATTTCACCCTTATACATATGAGCACTCCATTATAATGCCTCTTTGAAGGTTTCTTGGGAAGTATTTCTTGATCTGCATATCGCCTTGTCTTGGGTAGGCATCAATCATTTCTCTCAGGTCTCTGGACTTAGGGCCAGACTCTGGTGGGTTAAACCGGTTTTAAGGGCCCAACCGTCCGGCTACCCTAGAAGCATATTCCAGTGCTGACATGAACTCCATCAGTCGAAATGATCCCGAGCACCTGCAAACACACAGGTGCAGCGAGCTCAAAAGGACATCCTCAGACGTTGTGTCCAAAATAACCAAAATAAACATTAAACAAATGTGAGCACCATATTGTTATCAACAACATGAACAAGGGGCAAAATTTTGATGACGTTAGTGTTAACTTGTTTAAAACTAAAACATATTACATGATAAATAACTTCATAGTAAATTGTGAAAATATTATCAATCATGTCAATATTCCTTTCTTGAATCAGAACAAACAATGCAATTTTGTTTATCATCGTTTGTGATATAGCCATAGTATGGAGACATAATCCAGGGGATTATTTTCAAGTGGTTGGTATCAATACTATCGGCATCTCAACAAATGAGATAAACCAGTCCGTAAGGTACCCAGTCGCTGAGAGTGAACGCATCCGAGTAAAGGCAGGAGATATGATTGGATGGGCTTCTCAGAATGGTATTCTGGCATGTGATTTCCATGGTGACGTCTTTGCTCGATGGATCTATTCTTCAGATGTTTCTTCTTTAGACGTTAATGTCCGCTATCGAATAGATGGAGGTAGTGGAATTCGTAATTACGCAATCCATGCTAATGTGAAGCCATTTGAAGGTTAGAATAAATTGACATTTTGACGATTTCTGCGAATCGTTTTTGATGTAATTAAAAAATTATATCATTCATAGGAATTATTAACTTTCTAACATATCATACAAGTGGATATTCATGCGTGGTGATAGAAAAAATGAATAAAGAATTTAACTTCGACAATACACTATTTTTTGCTGACATGGAACGTTTTCACTAGTTAGACTATCGTCTTCAACAGATAGTGGTGCTGGGCAGATATCTTGTCTACAATCGGGATATTCCTCACTGATGACTGCGCCGTGAACAAGGATTAGAAATAGATTCTATTTGGAGAAACCTGCTGATGCTCAGAGGGAGGCATCATGCAGTTATTGTTGCCTACATGTATGCACACAACACAGTGGCACTCACAATATGCAATTGACCCCTACTGGTAGCGCTGTGTTGTAGATATAGGAGATGAAGTATATATCAAAAAGTATAAAAGCTATGATTTTAGTACTTACTCTATGTTTCAATTACTTCTTCTTTTCAATATTCTGAATTTTTAACCCGGTACAAGTTTAATAACGGGGCACCATACATTTGTATGAGAAAAGAAAGAAATCTATCCCAACTCCCGTGTTATTCCAATACACATTTTGCTTCACCGGGCCGCCCTGACTTGGTCGCATTTGGAAGAGGGGTGTCACGAAACCGTAATAGGTACAAATTTAGTACTTTCTGTCAATCAAGCATGGTTTATTCTCTACATGTCAATTTTTAAATCGATAGCATAGTCCTTATAATTAGGGGGGGGGGCACCTTGATGAGTAAATGAAAGCAAACCAGTGAAAAATACCCAAAAACTCGGTCAGTGGAGCTCCGCCTGTACATGTCAATAGCATCATTATCGATTGGATTAGTCGACCGTAGCGGGCAATTCGATCGCTCATTGGATTAACATTATCACGTGGTAATAAATTTGCATTGGACAATCGATTACTATAATGGTTTAGTACTGCATAACTCGGTTTAATCTTCACTAAGCGGGTTTATGGCTGGAAAGGTCACGGTGAATTTGCCGTGGACATAACTGCACCATGGCACTACATCCTAACATCCTATGACGTCATACTGTGAATCACATGACCTCATCAGTGAGGAGTATCCTGATTGTAGACAAGATATCATCTCAGCACCACCATCTGCTGACGACGCTAATGAGTCGAACCAGTGAAAAAACTTTCCAGGTGAGCGAAGAATAGTGCAGTGTCGAAGTTAAACTCGTTATTCATTGAATTAATACAGTGTAATAAAAGAATGCATTTTTGATGTTGACTTGACCAGACGTCATCCCAAAAAAACTAAACATTAATATATTGACATAGACACTTGAATAAACTATAGGTTCATTTATATGAAGACGGGAAAATTATTAACTATGCCACCCAATGAAGTTTAACTCCCCCGGACCCCTCCAAAGCGCATTTGAGTGTCCTCCGCCTAACCCATGAGACGAATCACTGTATACGCCTCAACGGAACTGAAAAGCAAATATAATATGTGACCATCCAGCACAACTGAGCCCTGAAGTCGCCAATCATCATTTTTGAGATATTCAACCAAAATATTCTGCTTGAAATTAGCTTTAAAATGACGTATATCATGTCTATAGTACTTGACATTTAGGTAGTGAAAAATCAATAAAACAGTCAATAAATCCTTTGTTTCTTATTGTTTATTGTTAAGTTCAATGGAGCATATCTCAATAGTGGCACTGGCGACATCCGGGCTCAGTGGTGAATGGTCACATATGATAAAGATAATTTTGAATGCAATTGATACGTTTTCTGGTTTATACCATTTCATAACAAGCTACTTGCGAAAGTGATTGGGCGCTTTTTGGATATCATTGTTACCAAGCCACAATTGCAGACATAGATGCCGCGGAAGATGCATGTCAAAATCAGGGTGGCCATGCAGCGAGTATCCATAGCCGAGGCGAGCAGAAATTTATTGAAGGTAGGCCCAAAGTAGTTCTGAATATGATGATAATGATGCAGTCTAAATGATAATGATGTGCTTATAAATCACTTTGAAGAAATAATATTATATGAAGATTTCACTAATCAAATAGTTTAAATGAATGAAATGTATTTACATTATTTTTTTCTTTTATCAACTCATCTATGATACAACATGTAGTTTAAAATTGTGTTTAAAACTGAATGATTAATTGATTATTGAGTTATTTACTACAAATGTATGTATTTTCTTACAGGCCTTCACAACATCGCTGATAATTACTGGATTGGCTTCACAGATGCATTGAATGAAGGCACATTTGTATGGACTGATAATAGCACGGTAAGAGCAACAAAAACAGTCGTATATATGTTACTCATACAAAGATTCTTGTCATTGTATTGCCAATTATTATTTTGGAAGTGCCCGTTTCTATTAATCGTTATGTATTCTTCTCCTGTGCATTATTTTCGCGAACTACTTTATAATACGTGCACGCTCAAATACTAGAAATACTACTTTCATATTACTATAAAACTTATATAACTATGTTCGATATATATATACCACCAAAAAAGTACGAATATACATTCTGTGGTGTTAAAATAGTTATAGGGTATGGTATTTTTTCATGCGCACTTTGTAAATCATAGGTTACAAACTGTTCTATTGCAACTATCATTGCCATAAATTATGATTATTAATAATTAATTCTATTAATTAAAAAGGGCTAAAAACAGGCGGACCATAATTATACAAGATTATACACGCCCGGGAAACACACACTAGCGTATAATATCATGATCATGCTTTATAATACTGAACAAATTGAAAAATTCCACTGTCGTGTGTAGAGCAAATTGTAGAACTATAAAGTCCAGTTGATATTGATATAATTATAAGTTTATTCTCTCATCTCCATTCACCGTAGTACTACATGTAGTGGGACGTCAAAATCGATTGTTTCCAGGTCAACTGCTTCAGTGCTCTCTATGTTCGGAACCACGATATTAAATGATCACAACATAAAGTCAATTGGTTACAAATCATGCGTGAATAAGTTATTAAAGTTAAAGTATAACGTATGGCGCAATCGATACCAGTGATTGTTTTTCTTGACCAGTTACTAGTAAATGCTACCTGGTCAATAACCTGACGGTGTTTTTAAAATTTAAGATATTTTACCTAATATTCAAACTAATATAATGAATGCAGCAATTAATATTGCCTATTGTTTTAATACACTCAAAGTATATGACGGATAATGTACTCGTGCAAATGCATTCGTCAAGATAATCGCACTTGCCATGGAGTTATTGCATTTAGCTCGAGAGCCGATAGCAATAACTCCACGGCGCGTGCGATTATCTTGACTAATGCATTGCACTCAGTTCATTATCCTTATCATAATGCGCCGCTAGATAAGAAATCCATGTAGTAAGGCCGCATGATATTAACTGAATGTAAGTTATCTCTTTTGGATCTAGGCAAATAACATAATCGCATAACAATTACTAATCTGTTGTAGTCGGGGGATACCTTTATTCCTCTAGTATCACAATTCATAACCTTGATCATTTGTTATGCATCACATGTTTTAAAAAAGAGTTCAAATACCCCGGGCGTCATCTGTTGTTATGGCGGTCGTTAAGGACTGACGTAATAATTAGCTAATTAAGCACAGCGCCGCCACTTTTCCTATGGGGATTTGTACAGGAATTTCATGAGATCATAAGAAAGTTTGTTTCGTTATTTTCCAGCAATGTTTTGATGTTGAAAAGTTGATTAAAACTGATTAAAGGTATTACAGATGATATTGAATTAAATAAATAGGTTTCAAGTTAGTATTATTTACTAAAAATTCAACAATTGTTACTGCGGAAAGACATTTCGTCGGGAGAGTAGGTGCGGGATGTTGCTTCTAAAATAAATAGTATATTTTAGATATTTTCTTTATATGAGTTGTACAAAACAAAGATTGAATGTTTTTATTCGTTCAATGAAAATAATATTTTCATTCGGTTAAATATAAACTGTTCCATTCAACACGACAAAGTCTCGTTGAATGGAACAGTCCATATTTCACCTCATGAATATATTCTTACCATTGTACTCATAAACATTCCACACCGACATTTTCTCCTTATCTAGGGGTCTCTTCTATATACTAGGCAGTAGTCCTATCCTTCATTAGCGCGGCCACTTTGTTCCACCTGTTTCGCTTTATGTCCACGGAGTTCTGTTTGAGGGCGTGGTGATTCTCGATCCGCTAGTTCTGAGATTCAATTTGTTCTCATAACATTATCCGTATCGTACATGTAGCCTATAACGGAAATAATAATAATAATAAGACGTTAGGTGGGTGGGTGCGAGAGTTGTTGGGTGAGTTGAGTTGGGTAAAGGTCAATTCACATGTCTGACTGGAAGATGTCACTTTGCCGATTTGCATCCTATAATTATTATCTAAACTCCTCAACAAAAGTTTGGAAAGTTTTTTCAAGCATCTGTATCTCAATTTTTGTAACATATTCATATCGTGTTGCATATGAATGGATAGCTACAATACTCCCCTTTACAATGACACCCCATTTGAAACAATAGGTGCATTTGGATTTGAACTTGACACAGAAGAATTTTGTTCCAGTTGGTATATAATATGTGTGATTCTGAAATGATTGTGAATGTTCGTCAGTACAATATTTGTGATTCGAATATATCTTGAGTACATTATCATGATTATGCACATCAAATTACTCTGCTAATTATCGATGATTGATCATTCTGTAGGATCTCATCTGCCCGGCCATTTACGTATAAAAATTGGTCGATTGGTCATTTTAATCTGAGTCGCTGCTTTGTCTGAGACCAATTCTCAAGTCAATTTACAAATGTATCTACTTATATTACGTGCAACTGTCATCAAGTATTATGCAAATGTCGTTATTATCATGTACATGTATGAGGTTTTTTACAGTCCGATTTTCAAACTATTGTTGGTGATGATTCATTTGATTGATTATCGGAAACATGTGTCAGAAATGTAACCGTTTAGCCTGTTAAATTAAATTCAAATTTTATTTATTCACGTTTAGGCTATGTTCAGCCCTTGTGATCATCAGGAGAGCTATCATCTCGTCGGGCAGTGTTTATTTTCATCTTTATTTATTTATTTATTTATTTATAAAAAAAAAATTTAAAAAAAAATGTCTATGGCTCTTGATAGTCGGATTATGTTAGGATTTATTTTTGTCCATTTTTGGAGTGTGGTTTCAAATAAAATTGTATCTGTCCAAAAGTTACGTTAATTTTTTGTGTTGGTGGAGGCGGATAACGTTTATACTTCTAACAAATATTCATTTTGCAGCGCCAGTGCTATAATTAACGTATGTAGTTTAATTTTTTTTTTCTTTCTTTTTTTGATTTGTTTTGTTTTGTTCTGCTTTTTGGTAACGTATCATGTATTAGGCCTATACCGCATTATGCCAAATCGTAGTAACACCGTGCGTCAAAATTCTAGTTATGTTGATAGTGATATTTCAGCAAATGATGATATTGAGAATGCATTTAGTAATTTGGACCCCGAAAGTAACAACCACGAAAAAATATTGAAAGCAGCCTTGATGTATTGTTAGAAAAATATGATAAGATGGTCTTTAATCCACTTAAATACCAAATAAGCAGTGACGTGAACGAAATGAATACACCATTCCAATGCAATTATCTGACACCTCGTCAGCTAATGGAAACAAATCTACTTTCAAATGACAATTTCTCGATTATGAATTTGAACATCAGGAGCATGAGCAAAAACTTTGATAAATTTAACGAATGCTTGAAACAAATAAATCATCATTTTACTGTTATTGGACTATCTGAAACGCATTTAAAATCAAAGCCTAATAAATACTACAGTTTACCTGGCTATGATTTTGAATACACCAACAGAATAAACCGTGGTAAAGGTGGAGTGGGATTATACATATCCAATAAGGTAAATTATAAATCAAGAACAGACTTAAACAAAGGTACATTAAATTATGAATCTTGCTTTATAGAAATTGAAAGAGTCAATCAGAAAAATATATTAGTTGGGGTTATTTACAGAGCTCACACGCATATTGACCTTTTTATTGACGACATAAATCCAATAATTGATAAGATCATGTCAGAAAAAAAGGATACATATATTATGGGAGACTTTAACATTGATTTACTCAAAGACGAGGACCATAGACCAACTCATGACTATCTGAATATGATCTTATCCCATGCTTTGTTACCAACTATTACGAAACCTACAAGAATAACTGAGCACAGTGCAACTCTTATTGATAATATTTTGACTAACAAGTATGATGTTTCTTCTGGCATTTTGGTAACTGATATTAGTGATCATTTTCCAACAGTTATTTCAACAAAAAATAAAATAAAAAATAAAAAAGCGGGTGTTATAACTCATTCATACAAACGAAATTTCACAAATAGCAATGTAAATCATTTAAAAGAAAAGCTTGCAGAAGTGAATTGGTCTGAAGTTTTGCATGACCAAAATGTTAATGATGATTACAATAGGTTTGTATCAATACTGAATGATACTTTCCCTCATTTCAAATATATAGTTTTGGTTTCTCTTTTGTTCAGAAACCAAAAATCAAGGGATTAAAAAGTAGAGCTGATCTGATCTGCAATCATAACACTATTATGCTGGGAGGACACAGTATAGGGTATATAACCAGAAGTATACAATAGCCTATTGTGCTAACATAATTATTATCATGATTGATATCGGAAATCTATCCCGCGGACGACAGTTGATGCTCTCTGTCGAAGGTAGGTGGCATATTACACTCACGAGTTCTAGGCCTAGAAATCATATACATGCGAGTATACTGAAGGATGGGGTGGGGTGGGGGAATTTGTTTGTTTGTATGAAACATAAACGATGCATGGATATGATTTGATTATGAATTAGTTTATTATCCCCGGGAAGCACAACCCATACCTCTTTAAGAGGGGGCTCCCTCCCTATATAACCACCTCTTTCCTAAATTACCCCTTTCCCCCTCCTCCTCCCTACATTCGATATCTTCATCGCGAGCTCTCCTCCCCCTTCTCTTTCACTTCCAATGCTCTCTCTCATATGTTTCTCTCTCTCCCGGCCCATATCCCCCTTGCCCTCCACCCCCCCCCACCCCCACACACCCCAATCCCCCCTCCCCTCTCCCCCCCATCTTCTACTTTTTGCAGTAAAAATTGCTTCAGTAAAAGTCATTAGGTTATTAGAGGTCATATAATGGCCTTCCATCGATTCTGGTACATGGGATTAAGGACATGAATCGATTTTGTTTATAGCACCTATACAATTACAGTAGTGGCCCTTTTGTAATGTCGAATGCAAATATTTCGATGGTCTATATATTTTCACAGTGAAATCAGCTTAGGCTATTTCGTAGTCTCAAGCCAATGCTTTCAAACTAAATCAATGCTTTCAAATGTAGACTGTTTTGTTCGACTTCTCTGCTCGTGAATATTGCACTGCGAAATTTAAACATTTCTTTTGTATACTTAGATCAGGTACCTCGAAAATCCTGTAATTTTATTCGTCACGCCACTTATAAGAAACTGAAACCAAAACCGAAACTACCTGTCACAAATGTTTAGTTTTAAACAAAAGGTAGAAACAAAGAGTTCGATATCTTGTGATTCAAGTGGTTAGGCAGGACAATAGGAAACCACGTGACCAAAACCAAAACCAAAACTAAAACTATATATTTGAAATGAGGCAAAGGATGAGTGTATCCCATTAAGGAGAAATAAAATAAGCAATAAATCAGACCCACTCTCTCCATGGATATCAAGAGGCTTATTAAAATGCATAAATAATAAGAATAAGCTTTATAAAATTTATAAACATTCTCCTACTGACGAAAACCTACAAAAGTGTAAATCCTATAGAAACAAGCTGCATAATTTAATTCGTAACTCAAAACGGACATATTACGAACACAAATTTCATCAATCCAGGAACAATATGAAACTCACTTGGAGAAATATTAATGAAATTTTAGGACGTAACAGGCGAATGCAGAATCAGTCTAAATTTAAAACTAATACTGGTAATTATTGCACTGATAGTCAAACAATTTCAAATGACTTTAATGATTTTTTGTGAATATCGGTCCAAAATTGGCATCCGAAATGGATAATGGAGGCCTGAACTATCATGAATTCTTATCGAATCCACTGCCTTGTAATTTGTTCATGTCCCCTATATCTGAAAACGAAATTTTGAAAATAATTGGTAAATTGGATTCTAACAAAAGTCCTGGTCATGATGGCCTTAGCAACCTATTAATTAAAAGGATAGCCAATGAAGTATGCATACCTCTTACCAAGATATTTAATTTATCTACTATAACAGGTACTGTTCCAAAGGACTTAAAATTGGCTAAAGTCGTTCCTATTTTCAAAAAGGGCGATAGGGAATCATATTCGAACTATCGGCCTGTTTCAATTTTACCATGTTTGTCTAAAATTTTAGAACGTATCATATTCAACAGATGCCTATCATTTATGGATAAATATAAGATTTTAAATAGCAAGCAATTTGGTTTTAGATCAGGTTATTCAACTGAGATGGCAATTATTGAACTAGTGGACAATATTTACAGAGCAGTTGATAATAAGAAAACAACATTGGGTATTTACTTAGACCTATCAAAAGCTTTTGATACCATAAATCATAACATCCTACTACATAAACTGGAACATTATGGTTTTAGAGGAATCGTATTAGATTGGTTCAAAAGCTATTTAAGTGACAGAGCTCAATATGTATTATAATTGTTGTAAATCAAGTGTTAAGAGCATATCTTGCGGAGTACCTCAAGGCTCAATATTAGGGCCACTCCTTTTCTTACTATATGTTAATGATATCATCAACACTTCTTCTATCTTAAATTTTGTCTTGTTTGCGGACGACACAACAATTCTATTCGCACATGAGGACCTGGCTAGCAAAATTCAAATTGTAAACAATGAATTAATGAAAGTTACAAATTGGTTTAAAGCCAACAAGCTCTCCGTAAACGCGGTTAAAACAAATTACATGATCATGGGCACTCCACAGAAGACCTTT
Source organism: Amphiura filiformis (assembly GCF_039555335.1). Classification (NCBI taxonomy): domain Eukaryota; kingdom Metazoa; phylum Echinodermata; class Ophiuroidea; order Amphilepidida; family Amphiuridae; genus Amphiura; species Amphiura filiformis. The sequence goes on from NC_092645.1 coordinate 6,800,774, forward strand.
AAATTCAAAACCAATATTAACGTGATTCTAAACGGAATTTGTTTGTCTAGAGTAAACAAGACTAAATTTCTAGGAATAATTATTGACGAAAACCTATCTTTTAAACACCATGTTGAAGCTATTTCGAATACCATTTCCTGTACCATCGGTGTTCTAAATAAGCTTAAATATTTTGTGTCCAAAAGTAATCTTTTATGTATTTATAACTCTTTAATACAACCTTATATTTCTTACGGTATTTTGGCTTGGGGTAACTCTCATAATATTTATCTAGACAAAGTATTTAAACTTCAAAAAAGAGCAGTAAGAAATATAACATTGTCTCACTACAGATCTCATTCCAGTCCCCTTTTTAAAGATCTCAAGCTCTTTAAAATACAGGACATGTATAAATTTTATCTATGTGTATTTATGTGTAAGTATTCCATGGGAATGCTTCCATCTATATTCAGTAGCTATTTCAATCTAATGCAAAACATTCATAATTACAGCACTAGATATATCAATAATTACCAACTGGTTAGAAATAAAACCACTTTTTCATCCAAAGGTGTCAGAACCACTGGCCCTATTCATTGGAATAAACTTTTGTCTGATGCCAAAACTCTTAAATCTCTTAATATGTTCAAATCACACTTTAGAAATGCTATTATCATGTCTTACTAGATTTAATAGTCAGGGAAAGTACTTAGTATTTTTCGCGGGTCCATGCTTTTTATTTTCATGTTTATAATATTGCATTTTCAGTTGATTGGTTGATTATAATCAGTGATATCACTCTTTATTAGGCTTAAGGTATTATCTTTTTTCTCGTGTTTGTTGCAGAATTAATTTATAATGTAATGTAAGGTAATGTAACGTAACGTAACGTAGCGTAAGTAAGGGGGTCGTTCACTGCTGGCCTTTTGGCCTTTCGAACAGCTCCTCCATGTCATGATAAAAAAATAACTTGTACTATTTTTGTCTCATTCTTCATTAATATAATATAATTTAACCAATGTACTGACTTACATGTATAATGTTTATGTTTGTAATATGACATGGAAATAAATTTGATTTGATTTGATTTGATTTGATTCCAGAATAAGATTTGATTCAGAAATAAAAATAAAATACGGGATAATCAACTGTGACCTGATACATGACATTCATTTCATGCAAAGTAGTACGTAAACTTTGCATACGATTTTCATGTAAGCCCGTTGTATTCTGAATCAGATATTATCCAGGTATTTGTCTTCAGCGCTGAATGTCTAAGTACAATTTCGTCGTGTGGAATTGTTTCGGGAGGAACTGCGTCTTATTTCACAATGTTGGTGCATTGAAAACTGCAATTATATGAAGAAATTAATTCGTCTGTTATTTATATTGACATCCGTCATTAGTTATCGTCTAATTGCAAAAAGCAATTCTTATTACGTCATGTTTAAAATTTGATGGAAAACATGATCTGAATCACACCGACAAATTAAGTGTTAAGTTCATCACGCAAGTGTCAAGTTCAACGTCAAGATCAGCGTCAAGTACAGTGCAGCGAATGATTTCAAGTCAACAGCGCGCTGCGGCGGTGCAGCGGTGGATCTACTGGCCATGGATTCAGCGATTCAAGATTATGAACTCTAGGGTTAATTTAAGGTGTAGTTTAAGGTGTAGAGTAAGATCTTCGCACTTTCTGAAACACATGGAACTTGACATTGTAAATGCCCAGTTTGGGGATTGTGCAAGGTCTTGGTCGATGTCTTTCAGAATTGTGTTAGTTTGTCATCCCCTATTCCCTTTTTCCTTGTCTGCTGTACGAGCTTCAGAGTTTTAAAAGATGTTGTTTTAAAAAAATAATTTTCTTCCCATCCAATCGGGTTTTGGAGTTAAATGTTTCAGATTAAAAGATGCAGTTAATTATTAGTCATGCAGTTACTTGATGAAATGTTATGTCTGATGTTAAAGTTTGTGTTAAAAAGATATATATATTTTTAAATCATATGATGATCAATTCAAATTGCTATTTTAAAAAGTTATATTATTAAATTAGAATTGTCAGGCGCCAATTCAAGAAAGGCAGGGCGTGTGTTATGACGCTAGTTGCTTTCCATAGCTAATTTAAATATATCGCTCCGCGGCTCCCTCTCCTCAATTACTCTAGTCTATTATTCTGGGTAGTTTTCAGCCAGCCGCTGCGGAGAGAGGACGGGAGAATATTCAAATCATCTATATTATGTTGTGACCACTTGGTTGATGAGTAATTAAAGTTTATTTGTGAAGTTATATTTTGCTCTCCTTTTGTTTCTGTTTGAGTCTTTCCCCGTCTCAGATGGAAGATCCATTGGCCATGTATTTGGTTTAATTTCTAGTAATCAGATAACTGGCGAGTGGATCTTCACATCATTTTTGAGTCATATTAAAGGTGACTGTTCGCATCGCATTTGGGGGAGTTTTAGAAGTTTTGGTGGCTCTGAAACGAGCCGTTGATATGGTTTCATGAAAAGCGTCAAATAACATTCTTGAGGCCTTTAGAGTTGAATTCAGGTTCCAGTCATTGTATTCGGCCACCTCTTTTTCATAATTTATGATTCTTATTTCATTAATTGTTTTCTGCTTCCATGGAAAATGTAAAATATTATATATATAAAAAAGAACCACACATTTGAATGTACTTCGCATAACCGGAAGTGTGGCCTCCAAAATGAACAGGCCTCCTAAATAAAGAGGTAGCGTGTTCATTTTGGATACCCATAGAGTTTACACGTGGCATCCTGACCTCCCAAAGAATTGCATCTCGTTACTGGGTATATCGCATTTGGAAGGGGTTTTAGTAACTTTTGGTGGCTCTGAAAAGAGCCGTTTAATTATATCATAAAAAGGGATTTTTAACTGTACAATTATATCTATAGAGTAAGGTAGAGGTAGGGGTCATGTTAATTGCAGTCTTAACCCAATGTAAACATGGCAATACACTCGGAAGGATATTTTGAATCATCTTGAATTTGTTGTAGTTAATCTTTTGAATTGCTTAAATAATGAAATGAGGTGTGTGTCACTGCCAACAAAATCCTTTCAAAAGTCATTATATACACACCAGTATCTTGTGCGCCATATTGTATTAAAGACTCTGAAGAGTCGGGGGTTACGGGAGTTAGGGTTAAGGTTAGAGTTATGGTAAGAGGCTAGTAACCCCTGATCCTAATTAGCATATGGTGATGGTTGTCTTAAATGAGACATTTATCCCTAGCTCTGTCTGAATTTTGTGGAGCAAAATTCAAAAGTTGGCTAATTAGATTAGCTTAATGGCTAAACAGAGTGCACAGATAGCTGATCACAGTATTCACCGTAGAAGTGAGGATGTAACAAGATTAACTACCATAGCAATAGGGTAAAATAATTTTTGAATATATCGCCATGCACTTGAAGCAGGTTGCACTCATCACCTGTGTATGTCTGCAATCGTAGATTGAATATAATACCGCTCTTTTCAAAGATACTAATCTTACAGGTGTGAGTGATCAGCATGATATTGATATTCCATAGAATTACGATCCAGGTCTCTATCTTTGTTCTTTGACATCGGTTCAATGCAGAGGTACCACGTGAACGACCTAGTCCAATGCGACACATTCAAAAATTGTTTTAATGTATTCTTATGGTAGTTCATCCTGTTACATCATTATTTCTACGGGGAATTGAATCGCGTGTTCTACGCATTTATGCCATTGTGTCTTAAATTGGGACCCTTAAAAGGAAGGCTGTCGGCCTGACATTTTTCTTTAAAAAATCGAAGGATTATGATATTTTTTAATAAAGATGAATACTTACACCCTTCATATTAGTCTTGTTTTGTTTTAGAACCACTGCGCTATAGTAGTGTGGCGTAACATGGTGATGGGTGTGTGGACTTTACTTCTTGTTATTTTTCTATTAAAGGAGTATTTCGTGATCCTAGCATCCTCTATTTATGTCATTTTTCATTAGATATCCACGAAAAAACCTATTTCCAAAATTTCAGTTGATTCCGATTTTGCGTTCGCGAGTTATGCATGATTATGTGTATTACACTGCTCTATAGACAATGCGTTGTAATTTCGTTCTGGTGCACCAGAACGAAATTCAAATTTCACGATATGTTTGCTAAACGAATTAATCTGCAAGAAATATTTTGTACATAAACATTATGTAGCCAGAGGTTTCCAGTGATATAAAAATCTCAACTTTTTTTGAGATAAGTGGGGGGATGAGGCTGTGGATCACGAAATGCCCTTTTAAGTTAGATTTAGAGAATGAAGGTATTGTTTTTAGCCGCTGTCGTGTATCGATGCATATAACAGTTGCCGAAGCCGAGTTGTTTTACGCAAAAAATATATGATGTCGTGTATTATATGAAACGATAGATGCGCGACAGCGGTTAAAAACAATACATTGATTACCATTCTTAAACACTTCAATTCAAATAATATATCAATCATAAGTATATCAAATTTTAATCAAATTAAATACTACATTTTACAAGGAATTACCCAGGGATTAAAGCATTTTCCACCCGGATGTGGCAGTGACGTCAAAGCATTGATGCAGCTGTTTACCGCGTGGGCATCTATGCGGTGTCTTTAAGCACGTGCGTATATGTTTGAGCGAACACTGGCGTTACTGCTATAGCGCGCACCAGTGTCTCGTTGACGATATCACACGACTAAGAAGAATAAGATTGCCGGAACTTTCTTAAGTGTTTAAGAATTATTGGTAAAGTACAGAGTGTCTGTTAGTTCGATAAAAACATCAACAATAAAACAATAACAGAGACGTGTACCAGAAGCAGTTTCACATTCATTTATGCTTATTGACATTTAACGCCATAAAGTCAAATTCCTGTCAAATTTCTTTACCACAAATTACCAAAAATGATGAAATACCATACGTAGTAACTGCCATGAAAGGTTTCTGTCCGTTTTAAGCCGAAATAATGAGGTAAAATAAATATAAATATAGACTATTTGGCTGATACCAATTACAAATTATGGTGAAACCTAGGTATCGATAATGAATCGAGCTAATAACACAGTGACAAGTTGTCACTTACGAAGTGTTGCATTGAACGTTTACCAGCAGAATATGAAATAATACCAAACACAAGATACTAATCGTGAGTATGATAGCAACCGCAGTGCACGGCTCTTGTTTGGCCTTCTTACGTGTCCAATTTCGTGGCGAGAAGTTGAATAGTTAATCTTATAATCAAGGAATTTATGCTCAAAAATCAATTCCGTAGATATGTCATGTATGAGCAGAACTCAGCACTAAATTTGAAGATGTTAACAGGAAACATGTACTGATTGCATGAAAAAGTGATTTTCCTCGCTGGCTGAGTGGTTGGAGAAGTCTTTTTCGTGGGACAATTTGGGAATTTTGATTGACAAAATAGCAAGTACGGTAGTAGGCGTTTCCAAGCTTGCAAAATAACGCCGAATAAAAAAAAATCATTATAAGGCACATGCTTTTCGCCCAAGTTTAAAGTAAGTACCATAATTATTGTTTTTGGAGTGTTCAACATACCAAGGCAAAGTTATAGGGAAATCGCCGCACGGAAAATTTATGAAATCGTGGCTCCAAAAAAGTGTGTGAGTAAAATGAAACTTCAATTATACAATATATACAAGCCTATTTACATAATGTCCTATGAACTTACACAAGTGATCATGCTCTTTGCACTAGTATTTGATTACCAGAACATAGGCCTATGCTTTTGGCCCTTATTTCCAACAATTTACCAAAATATTAAAGGGTCGGATAACGACGTCTGACTTCGAATCTCTTTTCATCTTCATCTTCGCTCTCTTCGTTAATCTATTCGATTGCGATGAGGGACAAGCTCAGATTTAAAAAATCTTAATTTAATAGATTAAAATTGAGCTAATTTGAATTAGATTACTATTTTGTAATTTAATAGATTGAAATTCAAATCCATTAGATTTATTTTTAATTCTAACTTGGATGAGAATCCATTTAATATTTCGCGTTTTAACCAAAAAGGATTGTTGAAGGACAAAATATTCGCGAAATCACTAAAAAAGCGTTGCTTTTTACTTTAAAAAGTAATACGCCGACGATTTTAAATAAGTTTGATCAACGATGGAAAACTGTCAGATGGCTGAAACGATAAGGCACGACAAACACGAGATATCATTCACTGATAGGTCACGGTTTGACTTCAATTTGAACTATGAATTTTTGTACGTATACATTCAAATGTCATCTTATAAATGTAGAAATATATTGGAGTTAAAAAACTTTGTCCTGATAGATGAGAATGTTTAAAAACTATGAACATGATGAATGACAACTGTCTCTTGGCTTCGTCAGTATAGTTTCGTGAGACCTTTTATCTTCAGCGCTATGGATGTGCCATGGGAAGTTCTTGCAGTCCGCTTTCCGCTGATGCGTATATGGAATATTTTGAAAGCCAGGCACTAACATCTGCCCCCCACACGCCGCGTGTTTGGAAGAGATATGTGGATGATACTTTCGTGGTCATAAAAACTGTGCATATCGAGGAATTTACCGATCATATCAATAACATTGATCCCAACATCAAATTTACGCGGGAGGAAGAGGAAGACGGTAAACTTCCTTTCCTTGACACTTTGGTTTGTCGCCAGCCGGACGGAACTCTTAAAGTCAAGGTTTATAGAAAACCTACCCACACAGAGCAATATCTGAACTTTTCCTCTCATCATCCACTGGAGCATAAGCTCAGTGTTGTTAGAACGCTACTCCACCGTGCGGAAACCGTCGTCACCGACCCGGCAGATAAAGCAGAGGAAATAGCTCATGTGAAGAACGCGCTAAAGAACTGCGGTTACCAAGACTGGACTTTCTTTCGTGGTCAGCCCAAAGAAAAAGACAGTTCTTCTCAGAACCGAGACACAGAAACAGCTAACAAAGGATTTGTCACCCTACCTTACATAGAAGGTCTTTCTGAGAAGCTACGCAGAGCGTTCAGGACTGCGGGAGTTTCAACCACCTTCAAACCTCAAAATACACTGAGGACAGAACAAGAACACTCAAGACAAGACAGAACCCGTTAAACAATCTGGGATTGTGTATCAAATTGACTGTGCTGATTGTGACGCGAGTTATATCGGCGAGTCTGCCAGGAAGCTTGAGAAACGGCTTAGTGAACACAAGTCCACTGCTGGCAGCTCCAAATCAGCTGTCAGAGAACATGTAGTGAGATCTAAAGGTCACCAGATTGATTGGGAAAACGTCAAGGTGCTTGAACGGGAGAAAAAAGAATTTTCCCGGAGAGTTCTTGAAGCCATACAAATAAGGACTCAAAACCAAGACTAAATCGTGACCAAGGACTAGAAATAGATCCTATTTGGGATAACTTGCTGATGCCCAGGGGGCGGCGCTACATCGTAACATCCTATGACGTCATTCTGTCAATCATATGACGTCATCAGTGAGAGATATCCCGATTGTAGACAAGATATCAACACAGCATCACCATCTGCTGAAGACGCTAGTCGGACTAGTGAAAACGTTCCAGGTGAGCGAAAAATAGTGTAGTGTTGAAGTTAAAACTTTAATTCACGTCAGTATAGTTGTTTAGTAATTTACATTTAAACCGGTTATCAGGATTTTTCGATATAATGGGTATTATAGGCAAATGCATGGAGATGAACGCATAAAACAGTCGGTATCTAGACAATACTACAATTTACAGAACGGAATGTTACAGTGAGCAGGTGAGTGCAGCTCTTATACATACATGGTATCAGTGGCGTAACTTGGGGTCGGGGCAAGCGGGTGGGGGATGGGGATGGGGGTGTGGGTGTTTGGGGCAACGTGCCCCGGGCGCTACCACTAGGGGGCGCTAAATTGCCAAATCATAATGCCGATGCCATTCCTACACCCCGCGTCTAAGATGTTCTCGGGGGCGCTACCAACCCTAGTTACGCGACTGCAGGGTGTCCCATAAAAGAATACCGGGTGAATACATTTTGACGTAAGTCGGAAATTAGACATCGGAATCAAAAATTTTTAAATGTAGCTCATTTTATTGTGCATTTGTGCATCATATACGCAAATTTTATTTGATTCGGTTGACTGGTTGCGAAGAAATTAACGATTACATTTATTCCAAGTTTGATCAAAGGGTGCCTTTTTATATTCGCTCACCCTTTCCTAAAGTTTGTGGGGGGGGGGGGGGGGGGCAAGAAATAGCGCTGCCACTATACTTGTTGTCTCGCAAGTATAGGCAGGAAAATCAGAAATTATGTCGTCATGTATCAAAACCAAATTTTATGAGTACTAATTAAATTTTAAAGGCCATTTATGCCTTATTTTGATTTTTTCCTGGTGATTTATTTGGCGCACGAACTGAATTCACTCTTTTCTGACAGTCCTATTAAACACAAAGTGTATAGATAATTAATTTACTACTGAATTAATAACTATCATTATGTAATTTTCTTTCAAAATATTTTCCCCTTATCAGCCTGCATATCGACAGCTAGCAACGCAACCATGCATTTTATAAATAGCAGACGACTTGCACGTGTTATATTTTATCTTTTGGCGGGAATCTTGGCAGCTGCAGCAGTGCATATCTGTCTAATGTCAATCTCTCAACACTATAGTAGGGTTTCATATCTACTGCAAAATCCAAAGTAAGTCAATCATTCGATATATCAAGGAAGATATCAATAAATCAATCAATCAAACAAGTAGCCAAACAATCAATCAATCGTCCGTCCGTCCGTTTATTCATATAATTTCTGCATAATATATATAATATACATTCATTCATTCATTCATTCATTCATTTATTTATTCATTCATTCATTCATTCATTCATTCATTCATTCATTCATTCATTCATTCATTCATTCATTCATTCATTCAACAATTCATTCATTCATTCAACAATTCATTCATTCATTCAACAATTCATTCATTCATTTATTTATTCATTCATTCATTCACCTATTCATTCATTCATTCATTCACATACCGTCCCAGATAGCAACACTACGTTGGCCCAACGTTGGTACAACGTGGGCGAATTGACCTTACTACGTTGGGCCAACGTTGCTTTTCGACGTTGGCCCAACGTGATTTTGGCCGGGCAGCCAACCACCACAACGTTGGGCCAACGTCGATCCAACTTTGACCCAACCGCAATACAAATGTAATTTGCGACGTTGGGCCAACATCAAATCTTTGATGTTGGGCCAACGTTATTTGACCAACGTATGATAGCAACGTATGATAGCAACGTATGATAGCAACCATTGGCAAACAAGCCCAATGAGAGAAAAAAAAAATCAGTTACTTGTGTATACTGTGCTTACTTTAAGTCTTAAATTACCTGGCTCTCTATTTTACAACGAAGACAAATTAACTACCGGGTACCTTAAATTTACACAAGTCACAACTTAGTACCTACCGGGATTCGAACCAGGGACCTTCTGTTTATAAACCTGATGCTCTACGCTTACTGGGATTACATAGTTGAGTAAGTGTTTGAAGTTAATATAAGCTATATTTTCATGACTAAACTTGCCAAAGTGCATCTTTTTAGGGATATTTTACTGTGAATATTGATAACATTTGCTATAAATGTTGATTAAAAAAAAATAATAATATAAAAATATAATTCTTATTGTTGATTTAATTCCAAAGCAATATTGTTATTACATGTATTATAATTACATACCTAGTAGGGTATAAGCATTATCATTATTATCATCATCATTATTATTATCATTGTCATTATTATTTTATTATTATTATTATTATTATTATTATTATTATTATTATTATTATTATTATTATTATTATTATTATTATTATTATTTGATATTATCTAGTATGGGGCTTTATCTAGTTTATCTAGTATGGGGCTTTTATAGTCTTTATTTAATGTCACTCTTTAATACGCCTTAGTAGTAAAAAGAAAATAATTATAAACATGATCATTTCCATGACTTGAAGTTGAACAACAGTTTATACCATCGTTGGTCCAATGTTGGGATTCCAACCGTTTGTGCGACAACATTGTCAAGTCAAGTTAAACTTTATTAATCCATTTCTGGAAATTACATGCACATATGAGATCATAAAACTACATTAAATAGAGAACAAGCATTATACAAAAACAGTTATTATAAGCAAAATGTAATTCAAGGGAACTCCCTAGAAATGGAATGAAAACATAAATTAACGACGGTACTTCAAGTTATGATAAAAAATAGCTTGAGGAACAAATGAGTTCAGGTACCTGTCTGTATTTGCACGCGGCAGTTGCATACGACCAGATTTTGAGTTATGGTGATATGACAAGCGATGGTGGAGTGGATGTTGGGGATCCTCCATCACATCGGTGAGCTTTTTTCAACAAAAGATCGGTATACACTGTCTCGAAAGCCTGTCGTGGTGAGCCTATGATTCTACTAGCTTCTTTAATTACCCTTTCCACCCTCTGTCTGTCCCCTATGGTAATGTTCCTCCCCAACAAAGTAAACAATATCGCCAAACACTTGCTACAACTGAATCATAAAACAAAGCGAGAATACGAGAATTAACATGAAAGAAATTCAGTTTCCTGAAACAATACATGCGAGAGTTCAGTTTTTTAACCATGTGATCAACATGTTTATGCCAGTTCAGCTTGTCATCTATCATGATGCCAAGGTACTTGTATGATGACACACGCTCTACGTTACCTCCTTTTAAGACAACGGGACAAACGGCCCAACCTTCACGTAACAATCTTCATTTTACGCCTGGCTGGCTACGTTGGTGCAACGTTGGCATACCGACTATCATTTTAAGGTTGGCACAACAACGTTGGCCCATCCTCGGCGTAACGACCGTCATTTTAAGGTTGGCTTGCTATGTTGGCTCGACGTTGGCATATCGACCATCATTTAAGGTTGGCACAACAACGTTGGCCCAACGTTGGCATACCGACCGTCACTTAAAGGTTGGCTGGCTACGTTGGCTCGACGTTGGCATACCGACCATCATTTAAGGTTGGCAAAACAACGTTGGCCCAACGTTGTCATGCCGACCGTCATTTTAAGGTTGGCTGGCTACGTTGGCTTGACGTTGGCATACCGACCATAATATAAGTTATAGGTATGCTAGATGAATTCAAATTTGCCATCAAACTGCATCATTTTATATATCAAATTAAATCCCTTGAGTAAACAAAGCCAAAACTGAAAACCTCTTTTTCATAGCACTTTCCGTAGCAAAGTTCATCCCATCAAAAAGATTCAGCTAGCATTCCCCAAAACGGCATTTCAGGGGTGTTTCTAGATCTTAGTCTCATTATGATAGCAATTTTTTTAATGGAACTGCTATCAAAATCCCTCTAAAATTCCATGTGCGATTGTCTTATCACCATAAAAAATCATATATTTGGGTCAAGTGAAGTATAGAAAACATATTTATGTAGGTTTCCTTCTTCGGCCAGTTGTTTTAAATTTCTATGTAAATATGCATTGACATTGTCGGCGAATTTCATTGACTAGCAAATGTGTTAACTAAGGTTTGCCTGGGATACCTAATAAGGTTGGCATAGCAACGTTGACCCAACGTTGGCCTGACGTTCTCATACCAACCATGACTATTAAAGGTTGGCATGTTAATGTTGGTCCAACGTTGGCTTGGCGTCGGCTTACCGCCATACATGCCGACCATTGCCAACGTTGGGCCAACGTTGTCTTGGCGTCGGCTTACCGCCATACATGCCGACCATTGCCAACGTTGGGCCAACGTTGTCTTGCTATCTGGGGTATTCATTCATTTAATCATGGTTTTGTCAGGTAATGTGTTTTTTGGTACAAAATGAGATTATAGTGGGTGTAGAGTTGTCACCTCTGCGCAATTCAAGATTTCCAAGATCAAAATTGAGAGAGGGATCAACATTTAAAATTGATGAATTTCATTTTAAACCCATACCAAAGTGTTCCTGTGATCGCACGGATTCAGAAAATATTCAGAGTATAGTTTGACCGACATACCTCCTCCCTCCTCCGACTAAAAGGTCAAAGGTTAAATTTGGAGATCCACATGGGCTAAAATAGATAAATTTCTCAAATTTAGATGAGAATGGTCTCTCAATTATAATAAAACTACTTTTAACGACAAGCCCAACAAACACAAAAATGTTTTTAAAACGTTTTAACATTAAATGTCGGGTTATATAAATGTCATGGACACGTTTTAAAACGTTTTGTATGAAAATAGACTACAACAATATTTTTAAAATGTTTTAAAAATGTTATTGTAAAATATTTTTTGCAAACATTTTTTGCTAAATTTTTTTTCAAAACTTCAGATCTCACACCACCAAATCAGAGTTCCATAGAGATATGTGCTAAATTTGCCTTAAGAAAACGTCATTTTTCTTCACAGGAGTGACTCAGTTTTAAGCGACAGCTATGATGCCTGATCCCTCTGGCTGGGAAAAAATATAGGTTGACAGTCATTATTTTATACGACTGGCCCTCGAAGTCTACGATGTCCAGGAATTGCCTATTTTACAGACAAAACCATGCCAGTGTTTCTGTAAAGAAAAGGCTGCTTAAAATCATTAAAAGTTATTCGATCTCTCCCATCTGTGGTACACTTGCAGGAAATAATATTACCAATCATGACCAATCCAAATTTGGCTAAAATTATGCAAATTTCTGCTCATTTTAATGCTTAAATTAAGGGCGCACAACCATATAATTCTATTTGGTGGTATGAAATCTGAAATAACATTATGCATGTTAGAATTAGGCGGTTATCCGTATTTCATGCGGTTCTCGGTTGTCATGGTTATTGGCTTTTGCAGATCAAAGGGTATGTCCTTTGGCTGGGATCACTTTCCTCACAGCTGAGCTCAATTGCAGCTTTTTGAAATTTGACCTGACCTTTGACCATAAATGACCTAACGAACACAAATCTGAGCTTCCTTGGCCAAAGTTACACCCACCCAGCAAGTTTGATGAGCTCCATGAGTAATTTGAATTTTTTAATGTTTTTTGACATATGACCTCTCAACCGTAGGTCTGACAAAAAGGTCGCTGTATAAGCTTTTGTTTGTTAGTCCAAGGTCCACCCACCCACCAAGTTTGAGCTCCATAGGGGCAATTTGAATTTTTTACATTTTGGACCTATGACCTCTTAACCGTAGGTCTGACGAAAAAGTCACAGTGGAAACCTTTAGTTGTTAGTCCAAGGTCCACCAACCCACCAAGTTTGAGCTCCATAGGGGCAATTTAAAAGTTTTACCTTTCTTGACCTATGACCTCTTAACCGTAGGTCTGACGAAAAGGTCACCGTGGAAACTTTGTTTAATAGTCCAAGGTCAACACAATGGCATGGCTAGATTTGCCATTTAAAGTGTTTGAAATTAGACTTCAATTGAACTCGACCCGTTCTTGAACTTTGACCTTTAAAAATATAAACTTGTTCTTCCTCATACCAAGCTGCACCCACCCACCAAGTTTGAGAAACGTACGATCCCTAGTCTTGAAGAAAATAGGCGGACAGACAGACACACACACCGACAGAGTCACAGAGTACCAGTATTATTAACATTGTATACCCTTTATATGTCCTTTATATAACCCGATATTTAAACGTTTTCTGGCAGCCTTTTCTAACCTTTTGCGAATGATGTTGGAAACGTTTTGTGTCTGCTGGGTAGGTAACCGTTCAAGGAAACCCCGGGGAAATGCCAGTATGTCATCATAAATATGACTCAATTGGCAATGACCTAGGTCATAAGTCATTCTATGTGGTCCAAATCATTCTTTATTTAGAGTTGTTATCACAGAAAGAACAATTTGAGACCATTTTCATCACAAATTATTTCACCCCTGCGGCGCTCTCTATTTAATCTTCGACCTTTTATTTCATAACTCCACAACGATAATTCATAGACAGTCAAAACTATATATTTTCTCTGAATCCTTATGATGAGAGAAATAATTTGGCATTATATTTGGACAAAATCGGACCAGTTTTTGGCCACGGTTTGGTTTGTTGTTGAAAGGTGCATGTCCCATTATTGATGATCTTTTGGACTGTCATGAAATATGGTAGATGAAATCGCGAAAATGTCATAGATTGTCGTGAAACTTTACTTGATGTTATTTACAATCGGAGCGCCCACAATCTAAAGTCATGTCAAGGTCATATGTGGTTAATTGAGCATTTCATGAAATGTGGTGGATGTGATCATCATGAAGCGCCAAACATATTCAAGGTCATGTCAAGGTCATCTGAGGTCTGCTGTTGGATTGTTGGACAGTAATGAAACTTGGTGGGTGTTATCATCTTGCAGTGGGGAACTTTTTCCAGGTTATCTGAGGTCAACTGAATATTGATTGTCGGATTGTCAGGAAACTTGCTTGGAATGATATGCATGGAGATTTTTGTTATACAATTCTGAATTAGATATGCTTAGCACACATTTTAAGAGTAAATTTGTATTTCCTATATCCTTGGTGGTATTTACCAATAAATACCCATATGTCCCATCCGAAAATTAATTTACACATAAAACAAATTACCAGCATATCATGGAATATCAATGCAAATTATGAAACATGGTCTTCATCCGTGGCATTGTCTTTTTAAAGACATTTCTTGTTCATTTTGACCCCTGTATAAACTTTGACCTTGGATATCTCGAATTGCCCGGGGGTGACAATTTTAAACCCTTATCTTATTTTGTACCACCCATAGACCCATAACTAATAAAGAAAAATACATTAATTGGCAAAACCAACCTACCTTGCTCTGCCACTGGACTAATTTCTAAACCAGCACTTTGTTTTATTCTCATAGAAGTGCTGTAAAATGGGCGGAGCTGAATTTTTGGTCTTCGTACAAAATCAGTGATAAGGACAAAACAAAGGTATGAATTAAAGGGAGTCTCCGGCAATCATAACATTATGCCTTATATGTTAGAAAAATAATTATCAAACACGAATCACATCGTTTTATTTAAAACAAACTCATATTGACCATAAAAACGAATAAAAACAGTCGGCTCTCAACATGCGATATTCAAAATTCCCGCGCCAAAATTGTCTAAGTGCATTGAGGTAATAGTTATTTGTGCTCAATTATGATGCAATCAAGCAAAATCAGTCGGAACTCGGAAATATTGATTTTAGATATAGCTAAACAAAGGAAATATTTCCTTTTGTTTCCTCTTGTTTTGGAAACTCTTTTTAAAATTGCTCATATCTTCGGAACTGGTTGTTCAATTTCAATGGGTTTTCTGCAAAATACAGCTTTGTAAATGCTTTTTACTATTCTATAAGAAACTGAAAATTAAATATTTCCGAGTTCCGACTGATTTTGCTTGATCGCATCACAATTGTCGTCAGTCTTCATTGGGCTATTCCAAAAAAAAAAGAAGACACACACCCCCTATAGAGGAGTTCGGATTTCCAGACTTTTTGTCCAGTCGTGATTGTTGGAAATCCAGACTTTTTAAGTGTCCGAAGGCTAAACAATCCAGCAGAAAAATAGTCCAAAGTCAGAAATCCAGAATTTGAGACTTCATTTTACAGTGTTTTAGACGTTTCTGTGATTTTTCCTTCATTTAATTGGATTTCCAAGCTTTTCCAAGCGACATTGGCAACTGGAATTCCATTTGTTTTCAGAAAGCAGACTTTGGAATCCAGACATTTATTTGATTAAAAATAGCCCATTGTATTACTGGGACGTCATTGCACTCGACAATTTTGGTGCCCGGGAATTTTGAATATCACGTGTTGAGAGACGGATGTTTTATTCGTTTTTATGGTCACTATGAGTTTTTTAAAAATAAAATCACTTGATTCGTGCTTTATAATTATTTTTCTTACATATGAGGCATAATGTTGTGATTGCCGGAGACTCCCTTTAATTACCTATAGCTGAGAAAGGTCATAGTCCAACGTGTTGAAGTTTTCCGTTGCAAAAAACCAAAACAACCCCCCCCCCAAAAAAACCCCACAAAACCCCACAGATTTATTGTGCGCTAAGAACACACATCATATTATACATCAGTGACATAGCAACAACAATCAGGGACTTGCATCCAAGAAACGCGCGTCCTAACCATACCACAGTAAACCACCGCAGCCATGATCCATTCCCCAAGTTTTCGTACGGATAGCCGAGACAATAAAGCAGTTATTGATAAGAAAAAAAGCTGCCATATGTCTATCGTCTCGTATAACACCATTATGTTTGCCGTAGAACAACTCGGCTGATGCCTCGTTGTTCTTCTTAAAATGATGCTATCGCCCGTGTTATATGAGACGATAGACACACGACAGCAGCTGAAAACATACTCTAAATATCGTTCTAAATAATGAATAATTGCCATTTGATGTTATAGTAAACTAGAAAAACTACCATATCTCAAACAAGTAATCAAGTAATTAGAGAATAAAGGTATTGTTTTAGCCGCTGTCGTACATCTATCGTCTCATACAACACAGGTAATTTATTTTACGTAGCGCAACGGGGCAAAAAGCCGAGTTAATTTTCGTCAAAAGATAATGATGTCGACCATGTTATAATATTATCTTACGATAGATGCACGACAGCGGCTAAAAACAATACCTCATTCAATTCAAATAAAAATAGTAATCACGAGTATTCCAAATTTTAATCAAATTAAATATTATATTTTACAAGGAACTATCTAGGGTTTAGAATCGACCAGTCTTGTCATTGCTATGCGCCTTTGATTGGTTCAAATAACGAGTGCGAATATCGCGTCGACTCGCACGCGGTGAACCGTGTTATAATCGTCTCAATTAACACGGCTAAGAACCGATAAGAATGCAGGAACTTACTGAGATGTTTTTTTAATTAACAGGTGCTCTCAGAATCCAATTACCGTCGTAACGACACAGCGGTGAAAATTAATCCTTGCAAACCAAAAAAGAACATCGTGTTTTTAAAAGTTCACAAATGTGGCAGCAGTACGGTTCAGAATATATTGTTCCGATTTGGTCAAAAACATGACTTGGATTTTGTGATGCCGCCAAAAGGAACTACCTTGGCAACTTGAGGAACTCTACATTTAATAAGAAATATATGATCGAGTTACCAGTTGAGAAGTACAACATTTTGTGCCACCATACGAGGTATAACGAGCAAAGTAAGTTTTTAACCATGACACTTTGGTTTGTTATTAAATGTACCGGGTAAATATCAGATTAATTCAATATTTTTCCAGGTTTTTCTCAACAAAACTTTTATGTAATGTGATCAGTTGAAGGTGCTAATCTTAACACCATTTAGCATTCAGATGTAGATTATCATTATTATGGAAATGCTCGATTAGAAGAAATGGTTCGTTATTTTGTGTTTTCTTATTTTAACCAATAAACGGCGCTAGATGTTTTTGAATATAGTGATTAAAATAATTATGGCCTTAAAAGCCGAATAATTTTTCAACATATTATTTATACGTAAATTCTATCACTACGAATTCAGAGGAGGAATTATTCAGAAATTATCTGTGAAGCACAGGTTCGTCACGGACAGGACAGCAAAAATTAAATGCGATGTACCCCAAGAATCCATTCGTGGGCCAGTAATACTTATTGGCATATGAATGATATCTGTCACACGTCAGTTTTTGTTGTTTTCTTTTGTCACGGAAATATTGCAACATTGTGTAAAAATTAGATAGATTAAGGAAGTTTGCTACTGGTTCAATCAAATTTCCATCAATGGAAAAAGATCAGCTTCAAGTATTTGGGTATACACCATAAGCGCCAATCTGGCTTGAAATGTGGGGGCACAATCGGCAATAAATTGTCAGAAAGTGGCTGAAAAGAACAAAAATGGGTGATTTTGCCGAAAGATGGGGGAACACGTCGACCCAGTCCCATCGGGATTGACGCCCATGGTATACACTCGTTAATAGAATCAAAATAAGGATCTGATTTGAATTGAATTAAACAATTTACACTATTCTTTCTCTTCAGATATTGCTGATATAATGGCACCAGACTCGTTATACGTCACAATTCTTCGTGATCCCGTCATTATGTTCGAATCCATCTTCACGTACACGCACTACGAGCAAGTCTACAACATAAAGGGAAACAACCCAATCACGAGGTTGAACAAATTTCTCAAAAATCCGTCATATTTTTATAACACAGAAGACGCTAAAAGCTACATCGGCCATGGTAAGAACCCGATGTTGTACGATTTTGGTCTGGAAAATGATGAAAAATACAACGGCAGCCGAATTGATGAATTTATAAAACATTTGAGCGACAAATTTGACTTGGTAATGATTTCGGATTATTTTCACGAAAGTTTGATTTTGTTAAAAGAATTGATGTGCTGGTCCCTCGATGATATCGTTTTCTTTCCTCTGAATTCTCGTACTAACGTCACAGTCCCATCTAGCATTACGTCCTCAATGCGAAAGAAGATACGACAGTGGAATAAGGGTGATGTTAAATTGTATAACTATTTCAATAAAACTTTCTGGTGGAAAGTGGAGGAATTCGGAAGAAACAGAATGGAAAGAGAAGTTAAATTACTCAAACAACGAAATGAGTATCTATACAAGTTATGTATTGAGAAAATAAGTGATGATGACGAAAATGTTTGGCATCCACACGACATATTTGTAAATACATTTAAAGTAAAAGACGAAATGAAAGATGATTTTGTATGCGCTGCAATAGCAAAATCAGAACTTTTGTATACGGCACATCTTAGGACACTAACAATGCGAAAGTATGATCTGATTGAGGTGCCTCCTGGGTAAATTGCTGGATTTCTTGGTACAATACTAAGCATATGTTAGATACTACCGTGATATTTATGTTGATGCCTCACAGCGTCATCATCCCTATTATCTTCATATCAAAAATTGCCGTGATAGTACGGCAAATCCACTCGTTCTTCATTTAGCTATACGCCGAGATAGGCCGAGCGACTCAGGCTAAGCATATCACTTACACGATATGAGATACCGCAGCGTTTCCATTCATACACGTTTATACGATCTTCGCATGCTCAGAACCACATATGGCGTTGCCATTACAAGAAAATTCGATTTGTTGTCAGGTAAAACGCAGGTTTTGTTTTCAATATACTAACTGGAAATTCAATACACTCAGCTGCGATTGCTATTTTCTTTAAAATATTGTACTGCATTTTCACCGAAATGTTTTTATATCGTACGATAATAATGTGATATATTAAGCTCAGACCACGGTGCTGTACCATGTGTACAGCACTGGCTATAGAATATTAAATCACAACTCTATAATAAATTACAATACAGCACAGTGGACAACTATACATATTTCTTTATCTGCGTTAATAATAGAATATTGATTTAAATGGAATTGATTACATATCTACATCTGAGTTTGTACACTCATCACTGAGCGATCTAGCGATCAGTTTCTAGCCAATCAGATAGGACTCCTTTTCTTGCGTTCGGAAAGGCGAGCTATCTTATTGGTGAAATACCAATCGCCCGTCTCTCACCAACGGAGTATTCCAGAATAGTCGACCGCAGATCCGTCGGATAACGCTTTTTTAATGGGAAATGAACTTTGCTGCTTGGATGATGTCACGATGAGGTTAGCATTTATTCCGTATTGAAAAGCGTGTTCCGACGGATCAGCATTCGACCGGCCTCATTAGGACGTGGTTCATTTCAGGGAAAAAGTAATTTGGCTGTCGACACCGTGTGCCTATCATCCAGAACGCTACTGACCGCCCTCTATTGTTATTCATGCTGCTGGAAGTCAATCGATACATGCCGAAATCAATTCTGAGATACACCATTTAAAGGAGTATTTCGTGATCTTATCATCCTTTTTTTATGACATTTTTCAGTAGATATCCACGAAAAAAGCTTATTCCCAAAATTTCAGTTGATTCCGATTTTGCGAGTTATGCATGATTATGTGTATTACATTGTTCCATAGACAATGTGTTGTAATATCAAATTCAAATTTCACGATATCTTTGATAAACGAATTAATCTGCAAGAAATTTTTGTACATAAACATTATGTAGCCAGAGGTTTCCTATTTGGGGGTCAAGTGTCCGAACGGTCGCTGACATCTAATTCGGGTTGCCAGTGTGTTGATGAAAGTCGAAGTGTCGACTGAAAATTTGTCTCACCAATACAGGATTCGGAACACTGACCCTTACGGTTTGTCCGTGGCATGGAATGAAATAAACCGGCCCGCTATGTCCTTCTTCTCGGTTTTGTCTTTTGGGAAACAATCAGTTGTCTTAGCGTTTGGGTAGGCTTCCGTGGGTGCCAAAAGTTCTTCTAAGCGCCTTAGATGTACCCTTTATATACGGCAAAACCACTTGTCCCTTTGTCTCAGTGTTTGTCTAACAGTTAACCTTTTCCGTTTAACTTTTTCATTCGAAGTGTCGAAATTCCAGGTACGCAAATTTTTGTGTTGTGATCAAAGGTTTAAACCACTAAATTATCTTCCTTTTCATCTTCATCTGTTCATCTTCCTTTTCATCGTCGTCTTCGAATTCCGTTTCATCTTCATCTTCCTTTTCATCTTCGTTTTCCTTTTCATCTTCGTCTTCGTCTTCCTTTTCATCTTCATCTTCGTCTTTTCATCTTCGTTTTCCATTTCATCTTTATCTTACTTTTCATCTTCGTCTTCCTTTTCGTCTTCGTCGTCGTATTCCTTTTTTTATTTTCATCTTCGTTTTCTTCATCTTCCTTTTCATCTTCATCTTCCTTTAATCTTCATCTTCCTTTTCATCTTCATCTTCGTCTTCCGTTTCATCTTCATCTTGGTCTACTTTTTTAACTCACCCTCGTCGTTTTCGTCTTCCTTTTAATCTCCATCTGTTCATCTTCCTTTTCATCTTCATCTTCGTCTTTTCATCTTCGTCTTCCTTTTCATATCACCTTTTCATCTTCATCATCCTTTTCATCTTCGTCTTCCATTTCATCTTCATCTTCGTCTTTTCATCTTCATCTTTGTCACCTTTTTAACTCACCCTCGTCTTTTTCGACTTGCTTTTCATCTTCATACATGTATTTGTCTTCCTTTTCATCTTTATCTGTTCATCTTCCTTTTTATCTTCGTCTTCCTTTTCATCTTCATCTTCGTCTTTTCATCGTCGTCTTCCTTTTCTTCTTCCTTTTCATCTTCATCTTCCTTTGCATCTTCGTCTTCGTTTTTATCTCCATCTTCGTCTTTTCATCATCGTCTACCTTTTCAACTTTATCTTTGTCTTTTCATCTTCATCTTCCTTTTCATCTTCATCTTCATCTTCCTTTTCATCTTCATCTTCCGTTTCATCTTCATCTTCCTTTTCATGTTCGTCTTCCTTTTCATCTTCGTCTTCCTTTTCATCTTCGTCTTCCTTTTCATCTTCATCTTCCTTTTCATCTTCGTCTTTCTTTTCATCTTCATCTTCCTTTTCATTTTCATCTTCCTTTTCATCTTCATCTTCCGTTTCATCTTCATCTTCCTTTTCATCTTCGTCTTCCTTTTCATCTTCATCTTCCTTTTCATCTTCATCTTCCGTTTCATCTTCATCTTCCTTTTCATGTTCATGTTCATCTTCCTCTTTTTATCATCGTCTTACTTTTCATCTTCATCTTCCTTTTCATCTTCGTGATCCTTTTCATCTTCATCTTCCTTTTCATGTTCGTCTTCGTCTTTCATCTTCGTCTTCCTTTTCATCTTCGTCTTCCTTTTCACTTCATCTTCCTTTTCATCTTCATCTTCCGTTTCATCTTCATCTTCCTTTTCATCTTCGTCTTCCTTTTCATCTTCATCTTCCTTTTCATCTTCATCTTCCGTTTAATCTTCATCTTCCTTTTCATGTTCATGTTCATCTTCCTCTTTTTATCATCGTCTTACTTTTCATCTTCATCTTCCTTTTCATCTTCGTGATCCTTTTCATCTTCGTCTTTCTTTTCATCTTCGTCTTCCTTTTCATCTTCATCTTCCTTTTCATCTTCATCTTCCTTTTCATCTTCGTCTTCCTTTTCATCTTCCTTTTCATCTTCATCTTCCTTTTAATCTTCATCTTCCGTTTCATCTTCATCTTCCTTTTCATCTTCGTCTTTCTTTTCATCTTCGTCTTCCTTTTCATCTTCATCTTCCTTTTCATCTTCATCTTCCTTTTCATCTTCGTCTTCCTTTTCATCTTCATCTTCCTTTTCATCTTCGTCTTCCTTTTCATCTTCATCTTCCTTTTCATCTTCGTCTTCCTTTTCATCTTCGTCTTCCTTTTCATCTTCGTCTTCCGTTTCATCTTCATCTTCCTTTTCATCTTCGTCTTCCTTTTCATCTTCATCTTCCTTTTCATCTTCATCTTCCGTTTCATCTTCATCTTCCTTTTCATCTTCGTCTTCCTTTTCATCTTCGTCTTCCTTTTCATCTTCGTCTTCCTTTTCATCTTCGTCTTCCTTTTCATCTTCGTTTTCCTATTCATCTTCATCTTCCTTTTCATCTTCGTCTTCCTTTTCGTCTTCATCTTCCGTTTCATCTTCATCTTCCTTTTCATGTTCATCTTCCTTTTCATCTTCGTCTTCCTTTTCATCTTCGTCTTCCGTTTCATCTTCATCTTCCTTTTCATCTTCGTCTACCTTTTCATCTTCGTCTTCCGTTTCATCTTCATCTTCCTTTTCATCTTCGTCTTCCTTTTCATCTTCATCTTCCTTTTCATCTTCGTCTTCCTTTTCATCTTCATCTTCCTTTTCATCTTCATCTTCCTTTTCATCTTCGTCTTCCTTTTCATCTTCGTCTTCCTTTTCATCTTCGTCTTCCGTTTCATCTTCATCTTCCTTTTCATCTTCGTCTTCCTTTTCATCTTCGTCTTCCTTTTCATCTTCATCTTCCTTTTCATCTTCGTCTTCCTTTTCATCTTCGTCTTCCGTTTCATCTTCATCTTCCTTTTCATCTTCGTCTTCCTTTTCATCTTCATCTTCCTTTTCATCTTCGTCTTCCTTTTCATCTTCATCTTCCTTTTCATCTTCATCTTCCTTTTCATCTTCGTCTTCCTTTTCATCTTCGTCTTCCTTTTCATCTTCGTCTTCCTTTTCATGTTCATGTTCATCTTCCTCTTTTTATCATCGTCTTACTTGTCATCTTCATCTTCCTTTTCATCTTCATCTTTGTCTTCATCTTCCTTTTCATCTTCATCTTCCTTTTCACCTTCGTCTTCCTTTTCATCCTCGTCTTCTTCTTCTTTTTCATTTTTGTCTTTTTATCTTCGTATTCCTTTTCATCTTCCTAGTCGTCTCCATCTGTATTTTCATCTTTGTCTTTCTTTTCATCTTCATCTTCCTTTTCATCTTCATCTTTGTCTACCTTTTTAACTCACCCTCGTCTTTTTCGTCTTGCTTTTCATCTTCATATTTGTCTTCCTTTTCATCTTCATCTGTTCATCTTCCTTTTCATCTGCGTCTTCGAATTCCCTTTCATCTTCATCTTCGTTTTCCTTAAAGCTTAGCTTAAATATTCTTAATCTAATATATAAAAATGAGCTAATCTGAATTAGGTTACTATTTTGTAATCAGATTGAAATTCAAATCCATTAGATTGATTTTTAATTATAATATCCGCATAATTTTTCGCGTTTATTCGTGAAATCACTAAAAAGTTGTTGTTTTTTACTAAAGTATAAATAGGCATATACAGATAGAGATCCAGTGACGATTGTAAATAAGTTGGATCATCGATGGGAACCTGTCAGATGGTTAAAACGATAAGGCACGACAAACACGAGATATCAATCACTGAAAGTTGACGGGTTGATTTTTCGTACCCAAAACATTCAAAGGTCATTTGATGAATGTGGAATGTGGAGTTGAAGAAATGTGTCCGGACAAATGAGCATGTTTAAAATCGATCTAATTTACATTTAAACCGGTTATCAGGATATTTCGATATATTGGGTAAATGGGTAGATATAATTGGCAAATGCATGGTGATGAAAAACATAAAAACAGTAGGCATCTGGAAAATACTGCAATTTATACTATACGGAATGCTATAATGAGCAGGTGAGTATAGCTGTTATACATAATGTTATCAAATCTGAACCATCCGTTTTTCAGTGGCGTAGCAGGATTTATTCAGACGTGGGTCTTAGGAATATCTGTGACGTATAAAAACGTATAAAGATGTTGTCTCAGCAATTACATAGGCGGCAAAAATCTTGTTGCGTCGGACAGCTTAGACATTATTATTGCGTGTTTGTAGATAATTGTTAGTATCTGTTTAAATCTACTTTATTTGCAGAAGACAAAGTTGTTTTGTCCGACACGGCGTTTATCCGACACTTTACGGAAAACAACTTTTATCACATACTTTATTTGCAACCTTTTTTTGTTCATGAATTCAAAAATACCTGTTCACACTCTCTTTATTTTAATGTTTGTGCCCCTTGTTTGCACTATGCTTTAGAGCCTACAAACCGATCACAGAAATTATGTCGTCATGTATCAAAACCAAATTTAATTCAGTACTAATTACATTTTAGATGCCATTTTTGCCTCATTTTGATTTTTCCTGGTGATTTATTTGGCGCGCACTTGTCTCTGTTATAAACAACGCCTCTCTGGGATTAAATCCCTGGCATCAAATTAAACACAAATTGTATATATTAGATAATTAATTTACTATTAATTAATAACAGTACTATCATTATGAAATTTTCTTTCAAAATATTTTTCCCTTATCAGCCTGCCTATCGACAGCAAGCAACGCAACCATGCATTTTATAAATAGCAGACGACTTGCACGTGCTATATT
The DNA here is from genome assembly GCF_039555335.1 of Amphiura filiformis. Taxonomy (NCBI): domain Eukaryota; kingdom Metazoa; phylum Echinodermata; class Ophiuroidea; order Amphilepidida; family Amphiuridae; genus Amphiura; species Amphiura filiformis. Next base: position 6,825,571 of record NC_092645.1, read on the forward strand.
TTATCTTTTGGCGGGAATCTTGGCAGCTGCAGCAGTGCATATCTGTCTGATGTCAATCTCTCAACACTATAGTAGGGTTTCATATCTGCTGCAAAATCCAAGGTTAGTCAATCAATCGATATATCAAGGAAGATATCAATAAAACAATCAATCAAACAAGTAGCTAACCAATCAATCAATCGTCCGTCCGTCCGTTCATTCATATAATTTCTGCATAATATATATAATAAACATTCATTCATTCATTCATTCATTCATTTATTTATTCATTCATTCATTCATTCATTCATTCATTCATTCATTCATTCATTCATTCATTCATTCATTCATTCATTCATTCATTCATATAATTTCTACATAATATATTCATTCATTCATTCATTTACCCACCCATTCAACAATTCATTCATTCATTCATTCATTCATTCATTCATTCATTCATTCATTCATTCATTCATTCATTCATTCATTCATTCATTCAATCATTCATTCATTCATTCATTCATTCATTTCTGACCTGTTTTTATCAAATGGATATAGTCCGGCTGCAAACTACTATTAATCATGTTAGGTAGTTTTGTCAGTTAATGTTTTTTTGTTTTTTGCTGATTATGATTCTATAGGTGGTATAAAATGAGATTATAGTGGGTGTAGAATTGTCACCTTTGCGCAATAGAGGTTATCCACTTTAGTCATGCGTGACTTCTAACAAAAGGCAATGGTTCCCGTAGTATTCCTCATTCAAACTAATTCAATGCACGACCTCGGAGTTACCTACATGACTTTGGCGGGCTATTTTGAAATAGTCATGGTTGCACATGCAGGTACTTCTTTTGAAAGTCCTAAACAAGGTATAGGAGTCGCTGGTAGGATATGCAGCTTATAGAACACGGATAACCTCTATTCGCAATTCAAGATTTCCAAGGTCAAGTTTAGAGAGTGGTCAACATTTTAAACTATTTAAATATCTTTTAAGCCCATACCAAAGTGTTCCTCTGATCATCACAAGGAATCAGTACATAAGGGAGCACACCACCATTAGATTCCGCGGTCAAATGTGTAACCCGCAAAGTGGTCCTCATAAAACGTAGAAATTGAGCTTTTTGTTACATTTTCAGCAAATATATGTCTGAGATACGTTTGTTTGATGCCATTCTAAAGCTGAAACGGTTTTGATGAAATTCCGTGCAGAAAAAATGATTTTAAATGTGTTCTGGCGGACTAATCGTGCATATCATGTATCGATGTCAAATCCCAAGAATTGAGCTTTCAACAGCTTTGAAATCACGGGATGGGGGTAAAAATGTCCAATTTGCAAAAAACTGACATTGGAAATCTATGTGCAAAAGAAAATATATTAAAGCTTAAGGATCGTCCCATAATCATGCCCAGTTTCATTGCTCTATCTATTGCAGGGAAATAATTAGAAGAGATTTCCGAAAGGCTTTTTTGCACGTATTTCAATGGGGAGCGTAATGGTGGTGTGCCCCCATAAGTATAGTTTGACCGACCTACCTCTTCCGACTAAACGGTCAAAGGTTAAATTTGGAGATACAGGGACTAAAATAGACACATTGCTCAAATTTAGATGAGAATGGTCTTAAATTGTTGGTACTGTTATCTCAATTATAATAAAGAATAGTAATAACTATATACATGTACTTTTAACAACTCGTTACCTAGGTAACCGTTCAAGGAAATACCGGTATGGTATCTCGAATTGCCCAGGGTGACAATTTTAAACCCTCATCTTATTTTGTACCACCCATAGAACAATAACTAATAAAGAAAAACACATTAACTGGCAAATACAACTTCCCTTTTCTCTGCCACCGGACTAATTTCTAAACCAGCACTTTGTTTTATTCTCATAGAAGTGTTGTAAAATGGGCGGAGCTGAATTTTTGGTCTTCGTACGAAATCAGAGATAAGGAAAAACAAAGGTATGAATTAGTTACCTTTTGCTGAGAAAGTGTTGCAACTCCATCCAACGTGTTGCAGTTTTTTAAGTTGCGAAAAAAACTAGATTTATTGTGCTCTAATAATTAATACACATCATATCGTAATATACATCAGTGACATAGCAACAACAATCAGGGACTTGCATCTGAGAAACGCGCGCCCTAAACATACCACAATAAACCATCGCAGCCATGTTCTCGTACGGTAACCGAGACAATAAGCAGTTATTGACAATAACCTGCCATGTGTCTATCGTCTCATATACATTTTGCAAGGAATTACTATCAGTCCATTCCTGATCAACATGACTGTGAAAGCCAATGCCGCTCGATCAGCACCGCTCTCTGCTCATTGGCCAAAAATCGTATCCTGTCTCATACATCAGACTTTAACTTGATTTCAACTCCTAGTGAAGTGTGCCGCACGGTGTCATCGTCCCGATATCTTCATGACAGAAATCCCCATGATGGTAGGTCGAATCCACTAGTTCTTCAACAGCCACGCATGGTCATTTTGTTCAATCCGACCTGTATATTAGTTTTGAGATTATGGGCTGGGGACCCCGACTAAGGCTATTGACAGTGAGCCTGGTACGTCATCTTCTTTAGACTAACACCACCAGTCATCTACACTGCGCAAGTACTGCGTTATGCTCCGTAATCATGCGAGGGTTGACGAATGAGGGCAGCAGTCATTTTTTTCTTCTGCACATATAAAATCCGAATTTTTGTTAGTTTTTGATTTCAAAATGCACGGTAGATTTTCAATACGTACACGTAAGATTATCATATTCTTTCAACACATATATTCAAGTGCAAGCCTTACAATTGGTTTTTATAGAAACCAAAAATAACGGGAGATATTCATCATTTTTTACCCCGATATCCAAAGATCTATCGTCTGAATATCAAATAGCAGATACACCACCAAGCATAAAACCATCCCATAAGATTGCAGGATCTTTCTAAAGTGTTTAAAATTTTTTAATTAACAGGCGCTCTCAGAGTCGTACTACCGTCGTAACGACACAGGAGTGAAAATTAATCCATGTAAACCAAAAAAGAACATCGTCTTTTTAAAAGTTCACAAATGTGGCAGCAGTACAGTTCAGAATATATTGTTCCGATTTGGTGAAAAACATGACTTGGATTTTGTGATGCCGCCAAAAGGGAACTACCTTGGCAGCTTGAGGAACACTACATTTAATAAGAAATATATGATCGAGTTGCCAGTTGAGAAGTACAACATTTTGTGTCACCATACGAGGTATAATGAGCAAAGTAAGTTTTTAACCATAACACTTTTGTCTGTTATTACATTGTATCGGATAAATATCAGAGGTTAATCAATATTTTCCCAGATTTCTCAACAGAACTTTTGAGCAATGTGATTAATTTAAGGTGCTAATCTTAACACCTTTTAAAATTCAGATGTAGATAATCATTATTATGGAAATGCTCGATTAGAAGAAATAATTCATTATTTTGTGTTCTCATTTTAACCAATAAACGGAGCTAGATGTTTTTGAATATGTTGATTAAAATAATAATATGTTCGAATAATTTCTGAACATATTACTTACACGTAAATTGTGTCACTACGGATTCAGAGGATACCAGGAATTATTCAAAAATTATCTGGGAAACACCGGCTGGTCACGGACAGGAAAAATGACATGTGGTGTACCCCAAGGATCCATTCGTGGACCAGTAATATTATTGGCAGAATGATATCTGTCACACGTCTAAGTTACTAAGTTTTTGTAGTTTTCTTTTGCCACGGAAATAGTGCAAGATTGGGTAAACAGTTAGTAATAGATTAAAAGATGTTTGCTATTGGTTCAAGCAAGTTTCCATCAATGCAAAAAGATCAGCTTCATGTATTTGGGTACACACTCGTCAATAGAATCAAAATTAGGATATGATTTGAATTGCATCATACACTTTACACTGTTCTTTTTCTTCAGATATTGCTGATATAATGGCACCAGACTCTTTATACGTCACCATACTTCGTGATCCCGTCAATATGTTCGAATCCATCTTCACATACACACACTACGAATATATCTATCATATAAAGGGTAACAACACAATCACGAGGTTGAACAAATTTCTCAAACATCCGTCATATTTTTATAACACAGATGACGCTAAAGGCTACATTGGGCATGGTAAGAACCCGATGTTGTACGATTTTGGTCTGGAAAATGACGAAAAACTCAACGGTAGCCGAATTGATGAATTGATCAAACAGTTGAGCTACAAATATGATCTGGTGATGATTTCAGATTATTTTCACGAAAGTTTGATTTTGTTAAAAGAATTGATGTGCTGGTCCCTCGAAGATATCGTTTTCTTTCCGCTGAATTCTCGTACTAACGTCACAGTTCCATCTAGCATTACGTCATCAATGCGAAAGAAGATACGACAGTGGAATAAGGGTGACGTTAAACTGTATGACTATTTCAATAAAACTTTCTGGCGGAAAGTGGAGGAATTCGGTAGAAATAGAATGGAAAGAGAAGTTGAATTACTCAAACAACGCAATGAGTATCTATACAAGTTATGTATTGAGAAAATAAGTGATGATGACGAAAATGTCTGGCATCCACACGACATATTTGTAAATACATTTAAAGTAAAAGACGAAATGAAAGATGATTTTGTATGCGCTGCAATAGCAAAATCAGAACTTTTGTATACGGCACATCTTAGGACGCTAATAATGCAAAAGTATGACCTGATTGAGGTGACTCCTGGGTTACCTAAATTGCCGGATTTCTTGGTACAAAACTAGGCATGCTACTACCTTTTTTGTAATAATGTGACGCGATCAAGCCAAATCAGTCGGAACTCGGAAATATTGATGTTGAGATATAGCCAAACAAAGAAAGTTTTTCCTTTTGTTTCCTCTTGTTTTGGAAACTCTTAAATTGCTCATATCTTTGGAACTGGTTGTTCAATTTCAATGGGGTTTTCTGCAAAATCCAGATTTGTAAATGCTTTTTACTATCCTATAGAAAACTGAAAATTTATTATGGCCGAGTTCCGACTGATTTTGCTTGATCGCATCACATATACCCATGAGGTTTATGTTGAAGCCTATCACCCAGAACGCTTCTGACCACCCTCTATTGTTATGCAAAGTCGTGCTGGAAGTCGATCGATACATGTTGAAATCAACACAATTCTGAGATACACCTTTTTACTTGGAAATTAATCTTCTCGGTCAAATATAAATTAGTTATTGTATTTTTTTCAGTAATCTCAGATAAAACCATAGTCCTTTCATATACCTTTCAATCCTGGTGATAAAATTAGGCATGAAATTGCATCTTTTAGTGATTTTTGATTTTTACAGACTTGAACTTTACCCGTAAGTTTTTTTAGGTGTCACGATGCAGTCATGTCTACAGTAAAATTCACCACGACCTTTGCAGGACTTAAACCCCATTAAAAGCTATTAAACCAAGATAACACTCATTGAAAACAGCGCAACTATGTTAAATCAGATCTGGTTAAATCCACATTGCACATGTTTCTGTTTTACCTGTGCAATGAGCAATGAGCTGGTATTATAGTTTCAGTTGGGTGAACGATTATAAAGCAAACGCAAGGTAACAATACTGTGTGGGCCTTTGTTTACGAAATGAGGCAATAGTCTGCATATTGTTAACCAGCATTCTTGAAAATGAGAAACATAATGGTTGCAGACTTAACACGGTTTGGAAATAATTTCTTCATATTTTTTGGTGTTATCTGTCGTTTACATATCCTTCCTAAAACACCAAAGTGCGAATATTTCTAAACACTTTAATTAGCTAAAAATTTAGGACATGTTACAAAACTATATTTTCTAGAATTTCAGAGAGTTCTTTAAATATTGGCCGGTTATTTTTCACACAGTGACGTTAACTAGGCAATGCCCATATACCTATAACATACACTGTTTGTAGAGGTCACACGTCAATGGTGAGAGCACTGTGTATTGTGCATAATTCGGTAAAGAAAGATTTCTCCACCTCTATAAAGCACATCATAGTGTTGTCAGAATGTCCGTTTTGATTTAACCGTTTTTTACTTATATTCAGATTGCTAAAACGTCCACTCAGTACTTGTATTTCGAAAGCAACCAGAAGAAATATTTCTATTAAGGCTTGAGGATAGAATTATAAATCCATGGGTATATTCACGAGTTGATTATGAAACATTTTCAGTCGGAAGTGAAAAATGGTGAAATCAAAATGGAAATTCTGACAAAAGTATGATATATAGCCCCCGACGATGTGTATTTGTGGGTTTGAAAAAAAAACAAAAAACAAAAAAAAAAACCAAAAAAAAAAAACCAAAAAAAAAACCAAACAAACAAACAGTTGAAGCCTGTCAAAGTCAATAATCTGACACTAGAAGAGTAAATTTCACGCCTATGTTTAACACCAGGATTAAACAAAAATACAGTATCAAGCATTATGTTTTTTTCTGACATTTACAGAAAAAAAACATTGCTTTTCATTTGGCAAAGACAATAAAAACTATTTTAAAGTGAAAAGGTGTACCTCCAAATTATGCTTATATCAACACCGAATTCGATCGTTCCAGAGCCTAATTAAATGAACGAGCGGGCCTTGTATAACAATAGCCAACGAGTAACAAGCGCTCTGAGTGGTCATGAAGTTTTCAATTTTAAATGTTGCAAACTTCAGCACAAGTATAATATATGCTATATCACGGTTGTTTGATGTATATAGAATTGGCTTTATTATTAACTAAATGCAAACTATAGATGGCGCTTATCAAATAATAAAAGGAATTATTTGTATAAAAGCTTGAAAGGATAATTTCCAGTAACTAAATAGCGCCACCAATTTTGTCATTAATAGATACATTTTATATCCGAAAAAACTTTAAAAAATACTATAAAAGTGAATAATTTTGTAAAAGAGGGAAAATTAAAGTTGAGAATGACTCAAAAGCATCTGTATACATTAGCACGATATCACTTTTAGCTGTTTAAGCCTAAAATTTGGTTATACATGATGTTTTGTTTGAAAAGCTAATAAATGATCCCATCAAACAACCGTGTACGCAGATAATTACTTCTCAATAGGTGTCGTGTAATGTCAATTTGCTATATGACAATACATTAATTATCTGTACACGTTCGTACAAGGATTAATTGTGGGGGTTATTTGATTGATTCATTGATACGTTTCATCTCAACAACGTCGATTAACCCATTATATAAACAAAGGCATCTTAATTATGAGGTTGCAATGATGTATTAATATTTCAAACTAATGAACAAGTATTGTTCAAAACAATTAAAATTGATAGTTATCGTTGACCAGCAATTTTTTATTAAGTTTTATTGTTTTTACCGTTTCCATAGCAATCCTGCCATTATAATCGTAATCAAAGAGTATAGTATTAATGGATGTGTTTAAAGAATGGTATAAGTGCTAACGGCGGATACAATAAAATTGACCGATATTCAGTTAAAATATAGGCCATCCCTAATATATAAATGCAATATTAATATAATGCCCGCCTAATGATACAAATGGCAAAATATTAAGTATATTAATATAACGTCACGTGATATTGCTATAACCAATCGGCACTCAAATCGTCAACAAAACTCAACAAGTCGCGGAACCGACATTTTCCAGCTGATTCCGATGATTCCACTTAATAATTTGTTGTCTATCAGCATTATAGCGTTCCTAACAACTAACCGCATTTCTAATGACGTTTAATTTTTAAGAGGATGACCAGAATATGAGCATGGAATTTGACATTTCTTTCATTTTCACCATCAGCATAACGTTAACAGGTGGGTTCATTCTAAACACAAGCGTTAAATACGGATAACACTTTTTTAACACTTAAACACGTTTTTATCTCTAATCCTATTCTTTTACGTCACGTAAAACAAATAGGAGGCGTTGTTACGATTAACACCACAACACGTTTACAGGGGCATTTTTCCGGCTAACGCTCCAACATGTTAATATTGCTGGTAATATAAACATGTTACGGTGTTAAGGTGGTACTACACCCCTGTCCAATTTTGTGCCTATTTTTGCATTTTTCTCACAAATTAAAGCGCATTGGTGACAAGCAAGATATGTATATTATAGGGGCAAGGACTACAACTACTGCACTGATAATTTTACAGACAACAGTTGTGGAGTTACAGTCAAAAATGAGGGAAACCAATATTTGATCAATAAATCAATAACTACTTGTCTTGAGTCACTTAAATTTCAGTGTAGTAACTGGATTCCTTGCCCCTATAATATACATAACCTTTGTTACCAGTGTTTTATTAAGTTTTTGTGAAAAATGCAAAAATAGTCACAAATTTATCAAGGGGTGTAGTACCACCTTAAAGGAATATATATATATATTTTAAACTATTCATCTGCACTTACTATAACTGAGCTGATGGCTACAGGAGGGATACCGTAATCACACACCCATCTAACTATTCAAAATCACTCATCTGTGACTGGGCGAGGTCGCTTATGTTTATTTTGCTGTATTGAAGATTCTGCGAGTACAAAATGAACGCGCGGGCGAAGTAGAAACTTTGACCGTTACAATATACAGGCAGTCAAGGATATTGAGCATACGAAGGAAAAACTACATATTAATGTGATCCATTTTGTAACAGTGAGGTGTTGAAAAGTTGACTTCATTTATACGTGCGGTTCATACTAGTAGATGCAGATTGTCTATTGAAATGCGTGTGGATCGGCTCTATAAAAAAGAGAATGCGATTTGCATCTTCGATACAAACTTCCATGTGTAACGCACGCAGGACGTTGAAATTGACAATTTTGTATTGCGTCACGTGATTCATGCAACTTGACTAATTTCCACCACGAAAAAGTATATGCATGTTATGTTTCTTAAACTGACCCCGGTCCCCTCAAATGGGGGTGGGGTGATACCAGTCATGGGGGCAGCTGCACACAAAGTTGCATGACAGCAATGGAACCGGAGTAACTTTTGGGGGAAAAGTTGATCGAACTTAATACAGAGTGTCAAATTTTGATACCATGCCAATGTATTCCTCATTCAGGAAATGTATAGGTGCAATCCTATCTTTAGTTGATTTGTTATATAAAAACAAACATTTTGACAGCCCTTTTGTCACTTTGATATTTGTGATCCTCATAGATCCAAAAAATGTAACATTTGACCTTTTTTTTAAAGATAACTCAAGACCGGTCCATCCTAGAAGGTCAATATGCTGAATCCTACTGACTACATGGACGAGAGGAATATTTTAGAATGGGTTTTTAACACAATTTGACCCTGTGCAAAGATTGATGAGCTTTTTCCGTCAAAAGCTACTCTTGTTCAATTGCTCTCACGCATTTTTGTGTAGCCCATTATGTCAACTACCTATGGTAGCAGTGCAGCTTTGCCTCCCAGGTGGTACCTCCAAACCCCGGGCTCACCCACTATACCGAAATATTTGCTTTTTGCAACCATAATACTAAAAAACTATCAAAATCAGGCCAAATTAAAAATTGTTATATAGAGACCACTAAATATCTTGTTTGCCCATCCTTTAGCCAGCTGAAATGTTGGTCTTGGTCCTAGCCGCCGTGTGCTCGTTCGTGACGCGTGATTATTAAAATTGACATTAACAGCTCACCTAGCTGTGGTGCACAGTAACCTTTGTATGCTTAAAGAGAGACCAGACCCTTCTAGAGGCGGTGTCTTAAGATGGTCTCTTCCATATAAGGAAATATGTTATTGCCAAGGTGTGGTAGCACCTAAACGTGCAAAAACGTGTCCAAGAAGGGAAGATGAGTATGAAGATGGCGACTTGTGGTTTGTCGATGACCCAAGTCTATTAATTATGAGACAAAATTGGAGGAAGGACATACTTGATGAACTTATGAACCGCGCTTCATATTGTGGTAAGAATCTAGCACTTTATCATCATCATCATCATCATCATCATTCGGTAGTGTCGTCAATGCTTTTTTGTGTGTACACGCAGAGCGTTTAACTTTACGCGAGCGACGTACGTCACTGCCGAACATGAGGTAAACCAAATTATAATAGGCTGAGTAGGAGGATGACGAAGGGTAGAGGGGCAAGCAATTTTGGACAGGTCGGGGTGGGGAGGGAGGCGATTTTTGGCACACATTTACGGGACACCTTTTCAATAAGACGCTCTAAAAAGAAAACAGTAGAGAAACGTTCAAATATGAGCTGATATGCAAAATTGTTTCTCAGCCACAGATGAATCTGACGCAAACTGATAGGAAGTTTTGTTTTAGGTAGTTTCCTACACTTGATGGCCAGTTATCACAAATCTTCAAATCCACGTTGTTAGATCTGGAATGTCATTGCATTTTGTTAATGTATCTGGAATGTTTAGAACTACTATCACAAATAGCACGTTTCTGTTTTTCTGTTCATCGTGTTCATCCAGAAAAACGACAAGCACCAGTGACGGTTTCATGTCCTGCAAACGTTGATATGCAGACAGATCCAGGTAAAGCCACCGCCATGGTTGAGTACCAGAATCCCACAGAATATAACACATTATTATATATTTTTACTTTGTTAGTGTTAGTGTTAGTGTTAGTGTACTTCGTGATCCACAGCCCCCACTGACTCCAGTTGAGATACAATAACTATACAATAATTACAAACCTTGGACTATCATGTTTGTGTGCATAACCAGACTTTTTGCTGACCAGTTGGTTATTGATCATTTCCTTTCAAAGCGTTCCCCCGTTATTTATATCTGGTGCTGTCACATATTTTTTGGGGTGGGGTGGGGATCAGGCATTCAGAGCATGGGGGGAGGGGGGTTATTTATTACTTACAATAATGTTTGTGACAAACATAGTGGAATGTTCAGTTCATCACTTTCTTCATCTTACAGATCTCCAGTTTTCTTTATGAAGACATGGTAATGATGGCTTAAGGTATTGTAAAATATGTCCAACCAAAAGAATTGGTAACATTAATAATTATTTTTCATTTATCCAGACTTAGAAGTACCATTGATGGTTCCATGCCCCACAGACCAGGGAACTGAAACAAATCCAGGCAAAGCCACTGCTATGGTTGTGTACCAGAATCCTACTGCTACTGATAACTCTGGTGAGGTGAGCGTAGTGTGTTACCCACCATCCGAATCAGAGTTTGCTATAGGACAAACAATGGTCACATGCGAAGCACGAGATAGCGGTCAGAATAGCGTCACATGCGAGTTTCAAGTCGACATTAAAGGTAAGTCCAATTCATCAATAGACCCATTCATTTCCACCAAAAATGTATCATTACGTTTACGGGCCTATTTACGAGTATTTACCTCAGAGCTACATCAAAACATAGATTAACAGCCTAGTACAAATAAAATCACGATCATTTATGTTCTTCTAATCTTAGACGTAGAACGTAGAAGCACCAGCAATAATGTTTTACCAATCTGATGAAGGTTTCTCCTACTTTTACATGCTTTGAATGTTATCCTTGCTCGAAAGAATCACTGTCCAAATGACACAGGGTACGAACATTATGGCCGAAAGACGGGCCTCAAGAGTTCTATTTTTATCATATTACACTGCACAAAAAGAATCGAGCCAAGTAGAATATGGCACTTCAATTATGGTGACAAAGTTTCGTGAAACCTAAGAGTCCCCGTGAAGTTCATCGTCTCTTTCCACCAAACCTTTAAAATTAGCAGATAGGCGAGATCTGATTGTTCTCTGTTGACAAGGGGCAGTCTTCAGTGAACGGCTCTTTTCAGAGCCACCAAAACCTTTAAAATTAGCAGATAGGCGAGATCTGCTTGTTCTCTGTTGACAAGGGGCAGTCTTCAGTGAACGGCCATTAGTAGGCAAGGGCGGCCTACATGCCTCATTCTTAGGTACTTTGTCAGTCTTTTGTCCTGAAGAAGTCAGAGCCACGTGTGACGAAAGCTAAACTTGTCCGACGGCGCACCCGCTAAAATCCCACTAATTATTAGTTAACAGGTTTACAATTTTAAATAATATGTTGACCATACAATATATTATGTAGTAAATCGATGGAATTATGACGGTGAGTGTTGAGGTATTATATGTTTGACAGAATTAGACCGTCTGACCAACTATAGTATTCAGCGTGATTCCAGTCACTCCCACATAGCGTGTTGCGAAGGTGGAGGAGACTAAAGCTAGTTGACGAACACACATGCGTTAAAAATGATTTGTCTTAGTTCCAGCATTGTTGTAACCACTCGACCCGACATTGCTTTTATAAACTCTCTTCCTCCTGATGTAATTCACAGAGGAATATTGTTCAACTGGATTGGAGATTACTGAATATCCTCATATTGATACCAGAAACGTGGCTATGGTATCACCTGACATGTACATCCTATGTAACGGTGTCGTCACTGAGTGGAGGCTCTACCCAAAAGCTACTGGTATTCTTAAAGGTATTACTGCACAGGTTGTCTCATTGTTTCATCCAAATAAATATTTATTGGTGATTCAATTTGCCGTAGAAGTAGTAATGTAACAGGATTAATTACCATCGCGATGGGTTTACACTATTTTTGAATGTATTGCCCTGCACTAGACATATTACGCCGTTTCTCTGCATTGTACAAAGAACAAAAAAAAAGAGCTGCATCGTAATTCAAAAGAATTTTCACATCGTGTTGATCGCTGATAACTCGCACCTATAATATTAGTGTCTTCGAAAAGAGCGGTATCGTCGTCAATCTATGATTACACACATACACAGGTGATGAGTGCAGCCTGCTTATAGTGCGGGGCAATACATTAAAGATAGTGTAAACCGATGATTGCTATGGTAACTAATCCTATTACATCACAGATTCATGCCAGATCTCGTTCTCTATTTAGTAAAGATTAGGGACCGGATATTGTTTTCTACAAGGGTGTCTGTAAAATAGAATTACGGAATGACAATAATTTTGAAAACTATAATAAATAATATGAAAAATAACATAGCTGGAAATACTACAGTAGCGCATGAAAATAACGTGTTCCCCATTTCTTGAACAAGTATACAACTAATTTTATCTTCTTTTTCGTCATAGCCATAATATGGAGGCAAGAATCCGGCGATTCTTTTCGAGTCGTCGGTATCAACACTTTCGACATCTCGACAGATGAGATAAACAAGCCCGTAATTTACGTTATCTCAGAGAGTGAACGTATCGAAGTACAAGCTGGAGATATGATCGGATGGGCTTCACAAGATGGTGTTCTGGCATTTGATTTTCAAGGCGATATCCGTGTCCAATTGAGGTATACTGCAGATGTTTCATCTTTAGCCGTTAATGGCCTCTACCAAATAAATGATGATATTACAAATCGTGATTATGCTATTCATGCTACAGTGGAACCATTTGAAGGTAAGTTTATAACCATTTATCGTATTTTCGTAGTTTTGATAAATTGTGAAATGGGTCAAATATACTACATCTGCAAATGATGAATGATACAATTATCGTGAAAATTTCCACTTTATTCCACTTATATCCGACATTCGGTTATGATTTTTGGAAGTGAAGAAAAGATGTAAACTTTTGTGAGAGACTTATGTATTATACTCATTGCATATTAAATCGCCGGTCGCAACACATAGTGCCGTAGAGTGATTTTCCGTTTCACATAGTGACGTATAAGTTTAGAGCTAGCTATATCCTCTATTAGTTATCCCTTGTAACTATTAAAGATACAGTTTAATAGTTTGAACCTTATACTTCAATTTCAAATGGAATCGGCCCACTAGGAGGTAACAGTGGAGGAGTATCAACTCCGTTATTAGTAACGTGTTCTTCAAACACGTTTTTCACGGAAACGTATTTTGTCCTTCACGTACACCACCATGTGCTACGACCGACGACATGTAATTATTTTCAAAAGAGATATTAAACGTTTTCAGTAAAAATAAGTACAGACCAATTAATATATTTCTTTGCTAAACACCTTTTATTCGAGTTCGCTCAAAGATACACAATTAATTAAACACTGTTCTATGCTCTTTGCATATAAATCGCAAATCCAAAATAATCACTGACAACTAAATTTAGGATTATAGTACAGGTTACGACAATTACATGTATAATAGTACTGATACTCAACAATATAACTTGTTATGGTTGCTGGATCCATTTCACAAAGCTCACTATTTGCCGATCGCACGGTCATCTCAAAATGCGATTCTACCCGCAAAGTTCGTGTTGCGTGTGCGTACGCCTGCCAAACGCGCACGCTTTGCAAAAGCCTTCTGGCGCGTTGCTAGAAAAGCGCGAGAAGCAAAAATGCAGTTTTGCGCATGAGTTTGCAATGAGGACCTCGTTTTGGTAGCAAGATCCGTGCAAAGGGTGAACAGACTTGAAGACAACTGGAGAACTTACATAAATTCTTGCGGAGAAAGTGACAAACTCAAAACGGATTTACTTCATCTTTCTACAGGAATAGACTATAATCTGCTCTAATCGACAAGAAGACCAATCACTAGGATCCACAACATGCGCATCTATCAGGGCACAATTCATTAACCCCAATACATTTGTACATTCATTGAATGACCTGAAAACTAAAACTCATACTCTGCAACTTGAGGTCAAATTTTCACTATGATTGTTTAATTGAGGTTATTGAACTACGCCACTGGGATGAGCCATTGTGGTCCATAGTGCATAAAAATCTATTTTGGGGAAAGAAGCGCACTTTGGCGTAATACACAATCTCCTTCGTTCAGTGGCCAAATTAGTACGGTTAGGGCTAGCAAATGATCTCCTTTTTGTAATTCGGGAGTACGTCACATAGTTGTCAGCGACAATCTGTAAACGATACAGGTCTTTCAGGGGACATCCTGTAGGTCTAAATTGTGGATTTAGCAAACTGGAATGATGTATTATAATTATAAATGAATAAGGCTGTTTTTGTTTGTTTGTTTTTAATGAACAACAAGCTACTTGTGAAAGTGGTTGGAATCTGTTCGGAAATCATTGTTATCAGGGCAAAAATATTGTCTTAAGCTTTGGAGAAGCAGAAAATACATGTCAAAATGCTGGTGGTCATTTAGCTAGTATCCATAGCAACGTCGAGAACAAGTTTATCTTTGGTAAGTAAGATTTTGTTGCAATAATTGTGTGGGATTATAGGATATCTCACATCGCCATTGAGGGTTCGTAATTTAACTGATGTTTTTTTTTTTAATGCATCCGCGGTATAAAATGTTTCGAAATGGTTTCATCTCTAAGCTAAAAATCGGCAACATAAAAGCGTAAATTTTGTTCGTCGTATATACTTACCAACTGGTCAGCACATGTTAGTTGCGGATCAGGGTGACGATTGGGACATTTGGATCGTTGGCCCCGGTACGCCCCTGTTACCTTACCGGTCAGCTCTATCCAATTGTTGCACCCGCTGTCTGACGTTTGAGAAAAGTCCAAATCGTGCCTGCCCTGCCACTTATCAGCCTGTTCCTGTGAATAAAAGGTCACGCTGTGTTGTGATTTCCAAGATTACTTTGGTCGTCCTGCCCTTCGTTTCCCTACAATAGGTTCCAGTCAGTCATACAATATTTTATTCGTATCCATACGCTGGAGGTGTCAACCTACTGGAAGCTCCTCTTTCTGATCACATGCGCATGGGCGTCAATCCTGGTGGGACAGGGGGTCCCAACCTTTCGGAAAAATGACCCATTTTTTGTTCTTTTTGGCCACTATTTGACAATTCAGACTGAGTGCCCCCCTCCCCACATTTCAAGATGGATTGACGGTAATGTACATGGGTGAGCTGTGGCTGCATTGGTTTGGTTCTGATGCTTTGGTTAGTCACAATGCTGTTTCCAGGATATTCGCAGATTCTTTCTTTGACTCTACATATCAAATTAATCCAGTGCTATATTTCCAAATAATTTGGGAAAGATTTATATTTTGTCCATGAGGTAGAATCAGAGAGTAACGACTCTGTCATGTTTAAGTGTCAATCGTGGATTAAGTGCCGTTGAAGCCCGAATGCTCTTGCCGATAAATGTACTGGAGATATATTATCTGCCCTCCATGAGCGACAAACCAAAATGGTTGATCTACCATAGCGTTATGTACATGCAGAATCATCGCATGTTGCCTATGGGGATCGACGCTAAGTCAGGTACTGCGTGAGCAAACTCAAAAATAGTGCAAATAGCGCTAGTATACAGAAAAGAAACTTCGCGCGTAAGATGAGCGATCTTCAGCGATGTCGCCAGGTCTGAACGCTGTACCGGCGTCCGCTGAATTCGAGTACGCTTAGAGGGCACAGGCATGGACAATTCCAATCTGTGTGTTTATTAATCTATGGTTACGTATTATGGTGCAATTTTGGGTCGGTTATCTTTGGGTATAATATCTTTGCTTTGAGTACATTAGATATCGTTAATATGACTCACTTTTAGTCATGTGTATGATCCTCTCCTGGCTGATAATACGCCCTCTTCAGTCGGGATACGTCCAACCGGATGTAAGGATCAACAACCATCATTCTGATGATGCCTACCGACCATGATAGGCGAAACCGTCAAAAGTGAGTCATATTTTTGGTTTTGTTCAAATGAAATAATTTATAATGCATCAAATTAAATTAAATGAATTTGATTTTGTATTAATTTCTTTTTCAGATATGTGTATAATAAATACAGCAGAATGGTATTGGATTGGATTAACAGATACAGTGATTGAGGGCACGTTCGTATGGACTGACAATAGCCAGGTACGATATTATATGGGTGATAAAAACTAGACAGATCCTTAAAGTGGATCAACCAGTTGTTAACCCCTTCTTTGTGGATGTCCCTCAGTTGTCCATTAAATTGTCCATGCATTTCGTCCATTGATTTAAATTACGCTATGTGGACGGACCTCATATTAATTGTGGACATGTTGACTGGTTTTCTCTTACTATTGTCCCTTCATGAGGTTTTGAGGAAATTTCGTCATTTGATTTTGTTACATCAGCGTCTTATCCAGGAGGTGACGTATTGTAGTTTAGGGACTTTATAGGTTTGTCTTCAGAGCTTTGTCTCATATTATGCCTATAGTCTAGGTAGTGGTCGCAACTTCTACATATTGTTTTGATTTTCGAGGAAAATCGTTCATGTATATTTTCCTGATTCCTTTTGGATACATATTTTTTAATTCTTTTCAATTGTACTTCTTGCGTATATCCCGTTAGTTATATACTGCTCCTCCCTCACGCACGTTTGTTAGGCCTACGTAGACCTAGGAAAATGGCGAAACAAATGGACGGCCCCTAAAAAACGTTATTTCTATTACATTTACAGGTTGATTACCATTCCTGGAGTATTGGGGAGCCCAACAATTTAGGAACCGGCGAGGACTGTGTCGTCACCTGGCTTACTAATGATTGGGTTGACCTGCAGTGCGGCGGTACTAGTTACCAATTCGTCTGCAAGAAAGACGCCATACAGCGATAAACACCTTTGTCGATATTGAAGCGACCGAGAATAAAGAAAATAGTTAGCGCATAGAAATAGAACAAAGGAAACTATTCTCAGTGGGCACACCTGACGTTGAAATCACGTTGAAATTTCGACGTTGAAATCAGGTTGAAATCACGTTGTATTTGCAAATGGACTTTAACCTGATGGACTTTAACCTGATGGACTTGAACCTGATTTCAACCTAGAGATTAGTTGAAATCAGGTTGAACTTTCAACGTTGTATTGTATCAACGTTGAAATTTCAACCTGATTTCAACTAACCTCTAGGTTGAAATCAGGTTAGGTTGAAACTTCGACGTTGTATCAACGTTGATTCAACGTCGAAATCCTAACATGTGCCCACTGGGTTACCTTCATGAAGTTCATTTGCATTATTAGTTAAGAGTATGGTATGAGGATTGTATTGCAAATATTTGTGATCCGTTCTTATAAAACAAAGAACATTGCAAAATTTACTTATTTTGAGAGTTTAAAACCTGTAGACTTTAGAAAAATATTTAGCTTCTGCATTGTATACCTTAATGATTATGTTGTAATTAGGCCAAGGGTTTTGTAAACTATGAAGCTATATGATGTAACAATTTATTTAACATTAAACATTAAATTTACTTATTTAAAGAAGAAAGGCGAGAGTGAGTGAAAGGGTGTGGTGTGAGGGTTGGGGTGGGGAGGTTTGTGTGTGGAGGGGGTCGAGAGGAAGAGAGATAGAGATAGAGAGTGAGGGATGGTACAACAGTAGTTGTTTAACTTTCTTTTAACATGGGGGTGGGGGTGGGGGTGGTGGATCTCATTTTGTGACGGAAAGACTTTCCGAATTCATTCGTTCAGCAGAACAGCTAAAAAAAAAGTACGAAAGCTCCGGGAGGAAAACTTGTTTACTTTTTAACGAACTCTCCCCCTTATACCATTTCTAGGTCTCGGACCGTAGAAATCGTGGTGTAATGCTTTTCGGTAATTACGGTGACATGAAAGTAGGCCACCAACGACAGACATATCAGATTTGATAGACAGCATCAAATACCGCTCGCTCGGACAGATTTCCGATAATAATTATGTTTAGCACAATAGGCTATTATTTATGGATGGTAATTTGGTCATAAAAACTTGTGTTTGTTTGTATGAAACATAAACGATGCAAGTGTCTCTTTCTCACTCCTCATCTCCCCTACACTCGATATCTCCTATCCCCTACAATCTATTCCACTGCACTCTCGAGCTATCCTCTCCCCCTCCTTCCCTTCCCACTTCCAATGCTATTTCCCTCTGTTTCTTTCTCCCTCCCCCTCTCTTCTCTCTCTCTCTCTTATCATTTCTTTCGAGTAATAAATAAATCAACTAGCCTATATTGGAAGTCATATAGCTTGATATCGACCCTCTTGCATGCGATGATCACATGAATAGATGTGTATATATCACTCGAGTGTCGTAATCTCGTTGGAAATATTTCGATGGTCTATATTTTTTCACAGCGAAATAAACCTTGGATTATTTCGAAAACTAAATCACGCTTTCAAATGTAGATTGACTAGTTCGACTTCTCTGCTCGAGAATATTAATTGCAATGCGAAATTTAAAAACTTCTTTTGTATACTTTGATCAAGGTAACTTCAAACCTGATAATCTGCGGTCACACGATTATAACAAACTGAAATGAAGGCCAAAACTGCTTTCTACAAGTTTCAAGTTTCTAACGAAGGGTACAGACAGAGGTATTTGTAATGACGTTAGTCAAGAACTTAGGCAGAATAGTAGGAAACCACGTGATCAAAACCAAAACCAATACCAAAACTTATTATTTGAAACGACCGAATGCATAACAATAGAGGATGTTTAGTAGCGTTCTGAGTGATAGTAGAAAACCACGATATAATACACATTTTATGAGAAAGTATTTAAAATTAATATTTTTGACATTTCACAGTCCTCGAAGTAAATTAGTCAAATTAGTAATTTTTTCCTCCTAGCTACATACATTTTAAGTACATATCATTTATAAATTTATTTATAAAGTTTAATTCGAGAACTGTTAAATTTCAAAAGTATAATTCTTTTTAATAATTTCAAAATTCAGAAGGACATTCCTCGTATTCAGAATGCAATTTGCTGTGTCTGATGTGCTCTCAGGGCCCACAAAAATAAAGTGCAAAGGTGGATGACCGACGCCTTAATGAAGAATTTTAATATAATAGTAATATAACATTTTAATGCATAGCTCTGAATAATTAAATGTATAGCTCTGAATTATTAAATAGATGCAAAATTTTACTGATCATTAAAAATCTCATTTAGTCTTATGTTAATTCATTAATCATTGCAAATTTGACAATGACAACAACCAATATAACACATATCACGTGATATCACTGTATCCAATAGGCACGCAAGTCGTCAGCCAAAATCGATACATGACATTCATCGTAGAACTTATAATTTTCAAGCTTATTCCGATGATTCCACTTTAGCATTGTCAATTGATCAGTATAGTGGTCTAAGAAGTTATTAAACAACTATCTGATTTTTTTTATATCAACGTTGAACTGTTATGAAAATGAAGCAAATATAAAGAATATGAGAATGGAATTTGACGTTTCCTTCATTTTTATCACCATTATATCATTAACAGGTGAGTGTACTTTTTTATTCAATTTTATTAGTATTGGGCAGAAAGCACAGAAAAAAGGGAAGGCGGTAGTTTACAGCTCAAACGAAAAAAAGAGATTAATATTCAATATTTATATTCAATATTTACTTTTCTTTCATGCATTGTTTGTGCTTTTAGGATACATTTTATGATCTTTTATACATGTATATGCTTCATCCATAATAATATTCTTCTTAACCATATCACCCTTGTTTCACCGAGGTATTTTTGCTTACATACTTACCCATCCCTTCTGGATTTATTTACCCCCCCCTGCAGCTCCGAAAAACCCTTAAACTTGACCGAAATAAAGCTCCGAAAAACCCTTGATTTGGACAATAATATTCAGCTTTAAAGGCCAGCTAAATTGTTCATTCCTCATATTTCTTGTTTTAGGACATTTTCAATCAGAAAGCTAAGAAAGACCCTTGAATTCGACTGTTCGCATCTCCAAAATACCCACCCTTTTACTTGTTTGCAGCTCCAAAAGACACCAATGTTACCGGTATATCGTCAGCTCCCAAAGACCCACCACCTCAAAATTCCGGGGAAAGGTTTGTCGCAGAATCGGTTAGTTAGCAAAAAGGCAATGTACGGGTTTTTGCACTTTGGCTGTTATATATAGCTCTGAATTATTAAATAGATAAATTGAAAGGAGCGACCACATTAATTTTGATTGATAATTAGTAATTTAATTTAGCTTTATGGGAATTCATCAAGCATGGACATTTGACAATGACAATATAACAAATTAAGCCTAATGATATAATGTCATGTGACGTTTCTGTAACCAATAAGCACCCAGATCGTCAGCCAAATTCAATACGTGGAATTCATTGCATAGCTGAAATTTTCTAGCTTATTCCGATGATTTCACTATAGCATCATATAGCAGCAAGAACTTCTTTAATAACCATCTGCTTTATGTATCAAAGTTGAACTTTTAAGAAGATGAACATATTTGTTGATAAAGAATATGAGAATGGAATTTGACGTTTCTTTCATTTTCATCATCGTAACATTAACAGGTGAGTGTATATTTTATTCCATTTTGTCAGTCTTGGGCAGGCTAGAGAGATGAAACGAAAAGACGGTATTTTACAGCTTGAATGGAAAACTTTAATATTGAATTTAATTCCTTGTTATTTTATGAGTTTTTGTGCTTTAAGGATACATTTTATGTTTTTTTTTATATAAAACTAGATTTCGCGGTTCTCGGGTCGAGCAGTTCTTGTTATAGGCCTATCTCTAATTGCCCAACACCCGTTACCAATATACCTGCCCTGACCTTTTTAACTGCTATGATATAGGCCGAGCGCCTAGGCCTACGTCTTCCAAGGAGGATTCCGAAAATACCCCGAAATTAGTAAACGCAATAACGCCTAATATAACGGGTTATAATGCCTTAATAACTGATTATTTTAATCTGGATGACCCCGGAAATAGTCATGTTCTACTGAAATAGGCCTATGCACGCGTTCCGTATTGTATATGTCGTCAGCTGTATTCCATAGTGGCGTATAGTGATTTTTGGTAATTTTTTGAAAATTGGTACATATGTTTTTAATGATGTTCTCTTTCATTTTTTCTAAGTCTCATCAGTCATAATTAGCTAATTAATTAGTAATTAATTAATTAAATGTGGCGTATAGTTACAAAGTGACATTTTTTTATTCCATAGTGGCGTATCGACCATACGCCACTTTTTATACACATTTTATTATTATGAAATATCGGCAAAAATGAAAAACATCGTATGTCATAGTGGCGTACGCGTATCGGACCTATACGCCACTATGGAATACGAACGACGAAAAGTAACGCCATAGGGATTACACGGCGACCGAGGTGGCGTACGGTTAACGTAAGGTTAGGGTATTGCGTTTTGTTCGTTTTCCATAGTGACGTATAGTTTTATTGTCAGTTTGCCAGCAATAGTATGTATTTATTTCTTTTGAAAAATATATAACAATAAAATCTATTTAGTTTACTACAGAAATTTCACATCATTTACAAAATATAATGAATGTCTTGATTTACACAACTCGATTTTAAATTGGCATTTCTTCAAACCTGATTTTCTCGAAAAGTTGTTTATTCGCGGCGCCCCACTATACGCCACTATGGAATACGGACGACGATGTGTTTAAAATAGGCCAATTGGTCCGATGAGATGCACCTGGTAGGCCTAATGCTTTCAGTTGCACACACTGCGCCCGTTGGTACTCAGCGAAAGCGATCCGCGAGCACGCGATAGCGCGTGGACTCAGCGCAAGCGATCCGCGCGACGCAATAGCGCGCGGACTCAGCGCAAGCGCTCCGCGCGACGCGATAGCGCGCGGACGGACGGACGGACGGACGGACGGACGGACGGACACTCTGTAAAATAATAGTATTATGATATCTATAACAAATTACCGAGTTGCAAAACTTTTTGTGATAAAAACTCGAACGGTGGTGATGCAACTGCAAATTTCAATTTTGCAAACCTAATCATTCACCGAGTTACGCTGCATATTCACCTCATTTTTTCCAATCTTAGTGAATAAAGTCTAAAAATTAGCAAAAATACCTTTAAAAAATATCCAAAATTGTGAGCATCAGTTATTATATACTTCATTAATATATTCTTGTTCATTGATTGGTTAAAAGTGGATCACATGACCAAAAGTAGTTTTACCATCAGTACTCCTATCCGTAAATAGTACCTCTAAGCCGTAAATAGTATTTTCAATGTCCCGGATGAGCCGTAAATAGTACCTCCAAGCCGTAAATAGTACTTTTAACCATGCCTTCCGCGTGCGAGCATTCGATGCGACGGAACAGTTCACGCACGCGAAACTGCCATAGCGTGATTTCTCGCTGCTGTAATTGGTTACACCGATTTTAGCCTATTCGATTTTTTTGAAGGGGAAAATATAGATTGTGCTTAAATTGGTCGTGCTGTTCACTCAGGATAGAAGCTGGAGAGTCAAAACGTCAATTAATTTTTCTTTTAACCAATCAATGAACAAAGAACATATTAATGAAGTATATAAAATAAATATATACTGCCTTTATTCGAAGTTCTGGTTAAAACTATGGTCCCTCGTTGAGATCAATTAATACTATTTTCCTTCGGGGCTGCGCCCCTCATGAAAATAGTACTATTGATCTCACCTCGGGCCCATAGTTTAAACCAGAACCTCTCATGGCAGTATATATTTGTATACTTTGTCCGCCAAACAACTACATCGCGTCAAACAAAAAAATCTTGCGTCTTCGCGTATCAACACGCCGCGTCAAACAAAAAAATGCGTATAATTTAATTCGCGTCATCTCGCGACATCGCGAATCAACACGCTGCCACTAAAGCAAGTGGGAATAATAAACACGGGAAAATCAAAATGAGTGAGGAGAGTGCATAGGTGCCATGGGTTGGCGATATTATTTAATAATCCGCGATGCATGGGTTACCATCAAACTTTGTGAACATGCCAAAAATACAATTAATAGCCGTTATAAATGTTTTGAGCATTGGACCTACTTATACTGACTTAAAAACTGTACATTTTATGTTTCACATTCACAAATTTTTTAGCAGTTGACTAGCAAGAAGTTCTAAAACCATGATACTAGGGACAGATAGGTGGCAGAGCGCGAATAAGAGGGTGGAGAGGGATGTGAGCTAAAGGGGGAACAGTGGAAAGAACGGGAGGATAGGGAATTACACGGGGTGGTAACAAAGAAGAAGTTGGTTAAAAGGAAGTCTAAAAATGAGCAAAAATACCTTAAAAAAAGTGAGCATCAGTTAATATGTCTGCCTAACAACTACGCGTATCAATACGCCGCGTCAAACAAAAAAAAACGCGTAACAGTTCGCGTCAGCTCACGACATCGCATATCAACACGCTGCCTCTAAAGCAAGTGGGAATAATAAACACGGGAAAATCAAAATGAGTGAGGAGAGTGCATGGGTGCCATGGGATGGCGATATTATTTAACAATCCGCAATACATGGTTGACCATCAAACTTTGCGAACATGGCAAAAATACAAATTAATAGCCGTTATAAATTTTTTGACCTACTTATACTGACTTAAAAATTGTACATTTTATGTTTCACATTCACAAATATTTTAGCAGTTGAAGTACTAAAACCATGATACTATAGGGACAGATACGAGGCAGAGCGGATAAGAGGGGAAAGAGGGATGTGAGCTGCTAAGGGGGAACAGTGGCAACAACGGTAGGATAGAGTACAACACGGGGGGGTAACAAAGAAGAAGTTGATTGAAATGAATTAAATGAAACGACTGATCAATCGGTAATAAATTAGGGAGTTGGTAAAATTGTTCGCAATAAAAACTCGGAGGGTGGTGATGCATTTGTAAAATTGCATTTATTTACGAACCGCGAAAGACGGGTGACCGCTAGTTTTAACAATTGGACACAAAATGTGATGCGATCAAGCAAAATGAGTTGGATGTAGATCAAAATCCAAATTCAGTTTTCAATATTATTATTACATAAACCACTCTCAGAGCTATATTTTGCTGAATATCCCATCATAATTTGATTTACGGTTCCAGAGATATGGCAATTTTAGTGTTGCTCAGAACAATAATACAAAGGAAGTTGAAATATGCTTCAAACCCTTGTTTCCAGTGGCGTAGCTAGGGAGACAGGGGGCAGAGTGCCCCACAGAAATTTGTCAGGGATAAAATGGGGACGCAAAGAGTAAAGTGTCATTAAATGACTAAAAATGGGCATTGGGGACGAAAATGTGGCTTTGTCTCCTATATGGGGCAAAAATAAATATCAGAATGTTTCCTGTACTCTCGAAGGTTGGTCGTCTCAATATGTTTTCGCTTAAATGCGCGTAAGGAGTGGTCCTAAATAATATGTTTTGGGAGCGGTCCTAATTCAGTTTAGGTTAAAAGTCATTTGATCGCTTATCCGGTCGCTTTTTTGACCGTTTAAGTACACCTGGAGGCATGGGCGTAAAGTGGGGGGATGCACCCCACGTTTTTATATGGAAGGGACACCATATCAAATCCCCCCCCCCACACACACACACACCCCTACACACGTTGTGGCAACTTTGGCAACTTTAATCATAAAGTCACAAGCATAATATGTTGTTTGATATGAGCAACTGCGAAATAATAGTCTATATTAGACCACATTTCGTGTAACCAATAACCAACAATAGTATCAAATTATGCACCAAATGGCTTAAATTGGCTTCTATTTACGTTTCATGTTGAAGGAAAAAAATAACCATACATCGCGTAAGTCTATTAGACCCACATAGTGAGGTATGTCTTACTATAAACAACAATAGGGTAAAATGCACCAAATGCCCTAAGAACATCCCCTCACACATATCTCTCCATCGCAAAAACGCGACATGCAGCGCTCACGCACATATCTCAGAATGGATTGACGCCCCTGCCTGAAGGGATAATGCTGGAGACTGGAACCGCTTTAGAAAGACCAGGGTTGATGATTTACATGTATACATTGTCTTGAGAGTTTTTATAGGGCATTCCCTAGTATAAATTTGCTTTATTTTTGAAATGTTTATTCAATCATATGAAACACATGCTTGAGCAATTGTAACAACTCGTATTGTATTGTTTGGTTCATATGGAAATGTTTGGCTGCAAAAGCGATTCTCTTATAAACCATCTATGAACAGTTTCCACCTCGATACACCTGAGCACACAATTTCATCCACAAGCAAGCAGCGAATTGTCTCTACAGTCTTTGATATCACCACACGGTTGAGTGCATAGCATCATAAGAGCTGTGTGAGCTTCTAGCTGGAAAATAGGCATCTGTGATTGGTTTTTGTTAAAACCTCAAGTGTTCCCTTCATCCAATCAGAATTTTTTTAATCGAACGAAAGCTAACACTTCCCCCGAAAAACACTTTTTTCATTAGGTCAACAGATTACACAATTCAATGTTTATAGCAAGGCGAATGTGGTAAATCTGTTGAAAACGACTCTATCTATTAAGCACGATTTTGACCAAAATGTAGGTTTTAAAAGTCAAAACCTCAAGTGATCCTTACAATATTTTTCAGATTTTATGCCATTAAATGAAAGAGAACACTTATATTGTCCATATGTAACCAGCTCCAACAAAACCCGGAACAAGTCGCCAGGCATGTTTTTGAGTTATATGCCTATAACAAAGATGACATTCGCATTAAAAAAAATCAAAATTCGGAATTCTTAATTTCATGGTACCTTGGGACTGAGTGGACTTTCAAATTCTTGAAAGCATTGATTAAAAAGAGGTTTATTTAATCAATAATTGACAGTTGAACTATGATAATCCATATTAAATCCTGTGTAAAGCAGGAAACTAAAGAAATAGCAGTTCGGTAAAAAAATCAAGGTATCATTTACAAAATCATCCATATCTTGAGTATTCATGCTATGTATATAACTTTTGTATCATTTTGAAGCTTATTCAAGTTCCCTTGCTTACAGTTTTATTCAAATCATGAAATGTCAAAAATGCAACTTGTTCCTCGTTTTGTCAGAACGGTTCACATATACTAGCTTCATTTCAATGGGCAATGGCTAATTCTCTTTAAATTGCAAATCTTGTGCAAAAAGTTATTATTTTCGCATGTTTTGGCATACGGTTAAAAATTCAATGAACAATGACTTTGCTAAAGAGCGCTTACAAATTGATATGCTTAACCAAGCATAAAGTTCATGCTGCAGTGTACAATCAGGAGGTTCACATTATCTGATTTCTAATCATCTTCTTAGTGCAAGAACTATGTATCAATCTGCATATTTGTCATTTTACAGGAGAAACATTTTTGTGCGTCAAATTTGTTTACTTATTTTTTGTTTTTAACGTTTGAATTTTTTATTTCGCAATGTATGCATTTACCTATAAATACGACTTACGATGTTTCTGCACTGACTCGACGAGATAGCTGCGCGCCAGGTTTTCTGAGGTAATTGGTTATTAACCTTTTAATAATCTGAAAAATTGGGCCCTTCTTAAAAGTGATATATAAAAAA